>NC_056745.1:1169391988-1169534610 GCF_019279795.1 Protopterus annectens
CTCAGAAGAGAGAGCCAGTAAACTCGTATTTTGGGCCAAATTTCAGCAACTGACTAGTAAGTGCACTGCCTGGATGACAGCAGAAGAGAAATTCAGAGAACATGAAAGAAAATCAGTCACAAGAGGTAAGGAAAGAACACTGACTGGGAAGAATTCTGCAGCTGTTCAGCAAAAAGCAGTGCAAGCTCCAGCTTTTGTGCAAGACTTCCAGTAGATTTACCTTTACATGTGCATATTGCACAAGGGCGAACAACAATTTTCCAAAAGTCAGTTTGCAAACGCCGAACTGAAAAAGGTTTGAATGTGCAATGAGCGAATGCACAGTGAGATTCGCTCATTGCACATTCAGCATACTGTGGCAAATTGCACTATAGTGGGGATCGGAAAATGGTTTCTTTTCCCACTGTAGTGCGATCTCGGAGTTAGAATAATAAAATAGGGGGTGTGGGGGTGCGCCCCCCCCACATGAGGGGTACAGGGGGGCTTGCCCCCCTGCATTACACTTTATCTAATTTTTTTTTTTTACATTAATGTTCAAAAATCAGCGAATCAACTTTTCGATTTGCTGATTTTTTTGAACACTTACAACTGTCGCTGTTGTAAGTTTCGTGGTTACGATTCGCTCATATGAGCAATCGCACCACTGTGTTTCGTTATTATGAAGGTAAACCCTTCCAGTAATGTAAGGAAAAATAAATCAAATGTACTCAGAGCCAATTAAAATAAATGAAAGACTGATGGAGTATATCAACTCAAATAGCAAAAGGCTGAAAAAATGGAAGAAGTTTTAAACAGATATTCAGATGAGGTGTGTTGATAAAAGTGTAAAAATCAGAGGTCGAAATGAGGAAAAGGCTGGCTGAATATGAGAAATGATGTTTCAAAAAAAAAATAATAAAATTAGAGGACACAGCATGTAGGAAAAATCTGAGATTTTCTGATGTACCAGAGAAGCTGAAAGGAACAGACTGTATTCATTTTATGAAAGCAAAAATAAGCAACTGGACTGGTATTCCACAGCAGGATTTGTTACCTGAAATGCACATCGTGTGTATGCTCCAAACCTAGCCATTAGAAAACAACCTAGACCTTTAGTAGTAAAGATGTACTCCTACCAGCTGAAGGTGTTGATTCTGACAAAACAGGGGCAGAAGGACAATGTGCTAAAACCGGAAGACAGTAGTGTGTTTGAGGAAAAAAAGATTACTCACTGTACACCAGGCAGAAGAGGAGTAAATTTATTCCACTAATCAGGAATGCAGAGAAGCAGGTATGAGATTCAAACTGCTGCAACCAGATATCTTTAGAATATTAAAAACAGAGAAATGAGTGGACTTAAAACTTCGTTGATGAGCTCACTCACAATAATTTAAAAAATTATGAAACCCAGGTAGTGTTCCAAAGCAACAAGCCTTTATTCATCACAGACAAGCGATCCTCAGTAACAAAAAATCAGAAATATTCTAGCAATGTTAAACATGTCAGTTTTATAAACTTAAAAGTAGGTGTGGAAAATATACTTGTTTAATTTTAAACCAGCTTGTTCAAGGCAAACAATATAAACAAGGCCGTAAAAGTACATTTTAGAACCTACCCCCACACACTACTACTGATTAAATCAAACTAAATCCTGATTAAGGAAAACACTACCTATCTATTTGCAACCCATATTACAAAATTTAAGTAGCAAGAAAAGCATAAAATAGATAGAAAAAGACTAATGCAATAAATCACTTTCAGCTACCTAATGCAATAAAGCCTTCAACAGGTCTGTGACAAGAGCTAAAATCAAGAAAAAAAAACATATAGTTATCTAACCATAAACATAATCTAACTAGAACACTATAAATATAAAATACATCTCTCTAATAATACCATCTAGTAAATATCCATCCATGTGTATTAGTGTACATAAAAAATAAGTATTTAACAGTTCAGATTGCTTTGCAAAAAAATAAATAAATAAATAAAAAGTGTCATGTCAGTTTTCACATTTACAGCCCCAAAACTTTATACAATAAAAACTAGTAGAAAAATCATACAAAAATACAGAAAACAGTAGATGAAGTAAACTAGTAATGTATAAAAATGTGCAGGAATGTGCATGAATGTGGAGGAGCGTCCACCAGTATGGTAAATGGGGAAATTATACCAATACTATATGGTAATAGCAGCATGAAAATGTGCTTTGAATTTACTGTTTAAATCTCTGGTGTGATGCAATAAATCTAATCAAAGCAGAATTGAGGTTAAAGTAAATAAATCTATATACATTTATACACATTTTACACATTGTTTTTTTATTACTATTTAGAATATTTTATTTATTTATTTTTTTTTTGCAGTCAATGTTTTCAATGTTTTCATTGTTTTATTGTTTGAGTGTTTACTTGATTTAGTGTTTTAGTTTCTTTAAACTGTATAATTAGTATTATAGCGGAGCTTTTCTCCTCGGGCCTCTGCTGAAAATGGACATGTATCCAGCCAGACTAGCCCGGTTAACAAATGTAAAATAAATAAATAAATAAATTTATTGTATAAAAATATTTCCTCAAAATGTTCCCTAAAAAAAAACTTTACAAATTGGGTGGCAGCTTACGTAAATTCAATACAGTCTTAATAAAGCAATAGTAGTTAAGTCCTGGTTTTCTGAATGCATTTAATTTCAACTGGCAATATAATTCTTTTTTCTCCAAAACACCATTGATGTCTCCTTCATTGAAGCAGAGTCTGGATTTGGGACATGGAGATAAACAGGAATAAAACTATCAACTTGGAAAACGACAAATAAATGTGGGATTACAAAACATTAATTCTATTTGCGAAACATTTCAGAACAAGAAAACCTGGAAATATTGGACTTTTTTGACTTTGCTAAACTTGTAGGGGACTCTAAAGCATACGCTCTACTTCATGTCATTAACATTTGGAGGAACACTTAGGAGAGGGGAAGAGGAGGAAAACAGTTAATTGTAAGTAAAACTAAATTTTGTTCTTAGCAGTAATGTTTTTATAGTGCATGATATAATCTGCATGCTATAAAGTAAAGTTTTCTGTTATTTGCAAGTGTAATTGGGGATACTAAAGTAAACAGGTGCCCCTGTTTTTTTGTCTTCTTTTCTCTATCTCCATGTTTAGTTTTAAGAAATGTAGATGCTGCAATATAAAAAGAGAAGAAAAGTCTGGTCAAAATAGTATAATACAAGAAAACTGATGTGCTTTTTTCTCATTCTTGCATAGGGGAATGACTGTATTAAGGTCCTTGGCTTGATCTAGTAACAAGTTTTAAGAGAAATCAAATAAACAAAAAAGAACATTGACTATTATAAAGCTTTCCTCTAGCAAATAAATAAATAACTGGTTGTAGAAGCAATTCTGTATCTGGTTCTCATGTGTCCATGGAGAAAATCTGATAAAGAGTAATAAAAGTGGAATATGTCTTTCTTTTAATTACTTTTTTCAACGCCTAGGAGATAATGATTTCTGAAAGCATTCAAGTGTTTTCCCATTCTTGGAGAGCAACAAAGATAAGACAAAACCAGACAGCACTTAGTAGAAGCACAGCCTGTACAATGTACCTTATCTGTGAGTGTGGCTGTCAGTTTGGGCAATTGTTCCTATTAGGAGGTTAAAACTTCAATATTTGAAGATGTACACAGTTTTGTGTATTAGTATTAATAGGTTTTATTGGTGTATTGGGGGGGTGTTTTCTTTTCTTTGTGGGCTTTCTATAAAATAAAAAGTTTTGTAAGATGTGACATAAGCTCAAATGGATAAGACAAGAAACAACAGTATAATAGATCAACCTATCAAACACTAGTGTGTGCACATAACACAAAACTGGAACTAGATACTTAAAAAGTTGTTACAAATAAAAGGTGGGAATAAGTTTTTAACATAATGACACTTTCTATTCTTCTTCTTCTTCTTTCGGCTTTTCCCGGTTAGGGGTCGCCATAGCGGATCACCTGTCCGCTCATGATTAGAAGTGGAGTTTTACGGTGTCAAGTTGCCAGCCCGGTGCCCAACCTTTCACAGAAGGCACACACATGCACTGACTCACACCTAGGGCCAATTTAGAGTGTCCAATCCACCTACAGCATGTCTTTGGGATGTGGGAGGAAACCGGAGCACCCAGAGGAAACCCACACGACCACAGGGAGGACATGCAGACTCCACACAGAAGGCACCCCAGCCGAGGATCAAACCAGGGAACCTCTTGCTGTGAGGCAGCAACGCTAATCGCTGTACCACCGTAGCCGAATGTTAATGGTCTCACAGATATATACGAAAAAGAAAGAGTAGTAAACTGTATTAAAAATGTGGAGTTCAAATAGTTGTGCTCCAGGAGACACATTTTGAAAGAAGTGAACATGTGAATTTGATAAAGCAAGGATTTCAGGACACTTTTTCAGCAGAACACTTGGGACAAAGGAAAAGAGGAGTATGTATATTAATTGCAAAAGAAGCTCCAATAGTAATAGAAGAGGGGAAAAAGATAATAATGGTAGATTTGTAGTACTAAGGGGCTACTGGCAAGGGGGGATTACACTGACATGTATTTATATTCCACCTAAAACTGCTATAATGGAGCTCAAGACAATTCTGGGAGAAATAATCAGTTTTCAGCAGGGAATATTACTTATAGTATGGGACTGGCATTTGACCTGCAGTAGAGAAGATGTGTCTGGGAGCCCAGAATGGAAAATATAACAAAGGAGGGTAGATTTTTGAAGAAATTTATGAAAATATTTGGCATGGAAGATGTGAATTTCGTAGTGGAGTTTGGAATGAATTTACATATTATTCCCCAAGATACAAAAACTGGGCTAGGCTAGACAGAACTTACATGTCACAGGAATATGTACATTTTGATATGCATCCAATAACTATTTCAGATCACATGCCAATAATAACTAAAATAAAAATGCAGGGTAATTAACTAAAAATGAGACACTGGTGCTTTCCCACCTATCTGTTGAAAACAGAGCAATTTAAGGAATGACTAGTAGAAATTATTTTGGAGTTATTAGAGAAGATAAAAATTTCTTATGAAAATATTGCTAGAGAGTGGAATAAATTATTTCTCCTGAAAATATAGCTAGGGAGTGGAATAAAATTAAAGTGGCATTTAAAAATGGGGTGAAAATAAAAGATCTGGAAGGTTTTGTTTATTAGTAGAGGAGAAGAAGCACCAGCATCCTGGAAGAAAGTGGTGGTAGCTGTAATACCTAAAGAGGGTTAAGACCCATCAGATCCAGCTTCATACAGGCACATTTCTGTCCTAAACCATGATTATAAAGTATTTATATCTATAATGGTTAAAAGAATGGCAAAGGTGATGCCATGACAGATATGGATCAATGTGGTTTTATGGAGGGGAGGCAAACATTTGACAACATTAATGGAGCACTGATGATTCAGAGGGAAGCAGAATGTAAGAAAATACCACTATCATTGGTGGGTTTTAATGCAGAGGGAACATTTGAGAGAGTAAGCTGGGAGTTTATGATCAGGGCAATGGAAGCATTTGCATTCCCTGATAAAATTATAAGGTTGATTAGGAGAATATATGACGGGTTGGCAGTGAAAATTAAAGTGGATGAGTTCCTCTCTGATAATTTTTGCTTCAGCAGAGGAAAAGGCAGGGGTGACCTCTTTCTCCTTTGTTATTTGCACTATATTTAGAACCACTGGCAAAGAAAATAAGAGACTCAGAAATTCAAGGATATAATTGGTATAGTAGTCAAGGAAAGTGGGCTCTGTTTGCAGATGATATTATTTTATACCTGATAAAAACAGAAAATGACATTTCAGTGTTGTGAAACATTTTGAGGCAGTTTCAAATCTTTTTGGGATACAAAATTAATGAAGCTAAAACAAAGGTAATAGCTGTAAATTATGTAGACACACATAAATTGGTTCAGCAATATCCATATTTATGGGGACATGATAAAATGAAGTACTTAGGAGTACAGATTAAAAAGGATTCTGGTGTGGCAGCTAAGGATATGTGGAAAGAGACTAAACAAAAGATAATACAAAAACTGAGAAACTGGAAGCTCTGTTATCAGATATGGATAGCAAGATGCAAGTAGTTAAAATATTTTTAGTCCCTTTAGTTTTATACATGTCAGGCATATTTTTATCAACCAGAAGAGAAGTTCTGGATAGCAATTAACAAAGAGCTGAAGGATTTGATCTGGGAGGAGAAGACACAAGAGTCAAGTGGGATAAACTGATTCTTCCAGTTAAGCAAGGTGGTTAAGGATTACTTAATTTGAAGGAGTATTTCAGAACTACACAGTTAAGGCTGCTATACTTAGCACAGGCAGAAGCCTATAATTCAAAGTGGAAAGGGATGATGATGAAACCGGGGGAAACTCAAGAAGCAAGGAGAAACTGGGACTTTGGATATAGATCCTTAAGGAGAATAACAATAACCATGCAGAATATTATATTCATAAAGTAGCAGAAAGTATTCTAAGAACTAAGCCAACACAGGAAAGGAAAAAGGAGATTCTGCTAATATGGATGACTGTAATTAGGGATACAAACAATAGCTAAGAGAGGGCTGGAATTTACTGGAGAAAACTAGCAAAAGAACCAAGGTACTAGGAGCAAATAATTAGAAAGGGAAAGGTAATAGAATGGGAAGAGTACAATATTTTTTTTCGACTGCAGGCTACAGATTGCCTTCCCTATCAAGAATTGATATCAAAGAAATAGGGGGATCCTAAGCATAACAGCAGCACTGGTTGAGCTTTTAGTAGAATCTAGAATAGAAGCTGTTGTTAAAAAAGAATTAATTAGTAGAGCATACAAAATATTAAATACCTATAAGAATCAATCAGAGGAGGTTAGAAAGGATTGGGAAGAGAGACTAGATAAGCAATTCACATAGAAACAATGGGGGGCATATATGTATGTCTCCCAAACATGCAACATAATCTAGAAAATTTAGGATTTTTGCTTGGATGTGTTTACATGGGTATGTATATACTACAAGTAGACTACAAAGAATTTTTCATTAGGTAGACAGCAAATGTTGGAGGTGTGATAGAGAAGAAAGAGATACTTGGGAACATGTTTTCTGGGACTGTAATGAGTTGGCAAACTTTAAAGATTCCATAAAGACTGCTCTGTCGGAGATACTGAGTGAGCAAATTGGTGTAATTAAGAAAAGGATTTTTTGAACTATGATACAAACTCAGAATTGCCTAGAAATAGTAAGGTCTTGCTTAGTCTAATTATGGTGGCTGCCAAAAAAGCAATTACTAGAAAATGGAAATCAAAGTCTAAACCAACTTTTCTAAAAGTAGTGAATATAGTAACAGAGAGAAAATAACTGGAATTGGGATCTTTAGAAAAGGGTAGGAGCAAATTACATAGAAAAATGTGAATTGTGGGAATAATACATGCAGAGGAGGAACAAGTTTAAAAGAAGGTAGGATTTGAATGAGCTATGTAATGTGTGACTGATGACTGGATAGCTTATAAGTAATCTATAATGTTGGTAACTAAAATTATGTCAATATGGTCTGTGGTATATAATGTTTGCAACTAAAATTATGTTAATATGGTTTGTTTGCATTCATATAAATGTATGATTCCCTATATCATGCCTGATAATGTAATAAAGATGTTTCTTGTTTAAAAAAACTACAGAGACCCTGTACAGGTACAAGATGAACTTGAAAGAAAAAGAAAAGAAGATATGGAGGCAGAAAAATGGAGTCTATATTACTGTGTCAAAAGACATGTTCACCGAACACATCTTAATCAATACGGAAATATCAACCTGTTAAAATCCCGAACAGACACTTCAGCAAATTTTTTCCCAGGGGAAAAAAATCGCTTGGCCGTCATCGGGGATTTGCCCTTTTCCCCACTGTAGTGCAATATCAGAGTTGGTATATTTAGTTAGAGGTGGCAAAGCCCCCCACTTTGTAGGGTTTGAAAGTCTGCTTTTTTGTGTACAGCCGAGCAAATTATTTTCCCCTTGGGAAAAAATTCGCTGACGCAGCTGTTTGGGATTTTAACAGGTCAATATTTCCGTGTCGATTAAGAAATGTTTGGCGAACATGTCTTTCGACACGGTAATATAGACATGAAAAAATGTGGTAAATGATCAGGTAGCCATTCAACATATGTAGAAAAGCAAACTCTGGACACTTCAAGAGAGAGATTTCCTGTAAAGCCCTTTCCTGTTTTCAAAAAAAAAAAAAATGATGGATTAAAAAAAGATGAAACAATTTTCCAAAAAAAAATTGAGTGATTCCCTAAAAGACAATGCATTGAAGCATTGAATGAAGATAGTACTTAAAAAATATAAATGCTTAGAAAGGAATGTGATATAATTAAAATATAAATTGCATTCTGAATAATACTATTAAAATCAGTACCAGACAGAAAAAATAAATATGTAATACCAGAGAGAAAAAATAAATATGTGAGTAATATAAAGGCAATAACATAAGTATTGTGACTTATATTTTACTTAAAAAGAAAGTCTATATCTAACTGAAGGGAGAGCTATATGGGAAGCATCTGCCATCTGCAGTCCGAGCTGTCTCCAGTGCTACTTGTCTTCTTTAACATGGTGTGCTTGATTGTAAGAGGGCGAATCACTCTATATGGAAAGTTAAATCTGACCTTTTGAAAATAGGTGCAGCTTTTGAAATATCTAATGAAAGTTAAAAGGGATATGATAAAAATAAATACTGGCTGCAGGAACAAACAACCTGTAGAAATGAATATACAAAATGAAAGAATGCAGATGGCCTGGCTATCTAGCAACACAAGGACAGGGGGACAGTTTTAGAAATAAAATGTTGCAGACAAGTGATATAAACATATTATTGATTTATAACAGGTGTTCTGAAACCCAGAGGAGTAAATCAGGGTTTGAGTCTGATTAGAGATGACTGGAAGAAGCTTTAAACTGCTGTTTGTACAGAACATTATTTCAACTGCCTTGTAATAAATATGTGCACAGTTGATAAGTTGTTTATTACTTGGTTAGGGAAGGAACTGTGTGTTCTAATAAAAGATCAAGTTCAGTTGAGACAATATTACACATAAGTACATAAGTGACAATAAAGTGTTAGAAGCAAACTATGAATGACTGTTTTATTAACAGAAAATAAAGATTATAAGTTAAGTAGAATAAAATATAACTTTTAATATGGCACAAATTTAATTATTAGTTACTACACAGGAAAAATAGGAAAAGATACTAACATATTTATAATAATAACACAATTACAGAAAACACACCTGAATCATAAAGAGCATGAAGTTTCACTAAAATATGGGTAGGAGGGTTTTCTTATTTGTTTTATTTATTTATTTAACATTTGTTTACCAGGAAAGTCCGACTTGGAACTAAGCCAATTTTCAGAGGAGGCCCGGGGAGAAACACTTCAGGCGCATGTCTTTGTAATATGGGAAGAAACAAGAGCACCCATAGGAAACTCATATGAACGCAAGGAAGAGATGCAGACGCCGCACAGAAGGCACTCCAGCCAAGAATTGAACTGGAGAAGTTCTTGCTGTGAGGCGACAATGCAAGCGTTGCACCACTGTGCCATATTCTTGATGGAATAGAAGGACAGTGTGAGAAAGGGGTTTTAATAATAATTAAAAGGGGTATAGAAATAAAGACTGAGGAACGAATAAAGGGCAGACAGGGAAGATTTATAGTGGTGAGAGGTTGTTGGCAGGGTGCAAGAATTATACTAGCTGCACTATATATTTCACGAAAACAAATGAGGCAGATATAATGAATATTATGGAAGAAATTATAACCTTTCATTAGAACACTATAAGAAATGAGAAAGATGCCTCTGGAGGGCCAATATCTCATAAAATAAGGGCAGACACTTACAACTTCTATTTGGGCTTATTGATGCAATCTTAAGTAATACAGAATGGAGTGGAATATTCTCATTTTTAGTTAAATATTGCTCTTGGACAAGATCAGATAGATTTTTACATATCAAAAGAATTCTGTAATATGGTGTAAACCATGAAAATAAATCCAGTGATAGTGTCAGAACATGCACTTCTATAAATTATGTTTTGTAAGCAAGTAAAAAAGTCTGTTGTGATAAACAATGTCATTTTCCATGAAAATCAAGTTGTTTAATGATTGGGTTTATTGGCTAGAGGGGACAAGAGTCAGTTTTCAAATTTTTTTTCTACTATACATCAGGGGAGTTTGCAAGGCCATGTACTCACTTAAACAGAGTCCTGTAATGTTTTTCAAGCATTTTGACTGTATACAGAGCCATCAAAACTAAATTAAGAATATTTTTGACTTACTGCACATGTACTTGCTTTATACACTAATAGCTACTGTTTTTGAACATTTTAAAGGATTTGTTTAATTTTGTTGCAAAAATGGTTCATAGGTTGGTACTAGGCTATCGGCCCTAGGGCCTATACAAGCCTATCCATAACAATTCCCTGGCTATTTCTTCCCACACTATTTACTTCTCTGGACCCCTGTCTAGCAAGGCGACTGACGTGATCCCTGGGGTGAATTTCCATTCTCCCATCCAATCATCAAGGTTCCTTTTGAAGAGGGCCAAAAAGGCGCTCTGCTTGACATGTATGGGCAGTCTGTTCCAGAGTATGGGGAGTCTCTGGGTCAGGAACCTATCCCTCCAGCATGTTTTGCTTATTGTGATGACAAGGTTTAAATCCCTTGCATTCAGATCGCCTTGCAGATGGGTAAATTAGCCAAGGACTTAGTTGTTGGTACCCGTTTGCTGTTTAATCTGCACTTGAGATCTTCTTTTGCTGTGATTCTGCATTAAAAATACTAGCATTATCCATCTTGTGGCAGAAGGTATTTACCTGGTTTCTCTAATTTGGGAAGCACTCCAAGGAGCTCAAAATGTGGTCAACTATTGGCTAGAGGGCATAGGAGTTAGTTTTCAAGCTTTTTTTCCCTGCTATAAATCAGAAGAGTTTGCAAGGCTCTGTGCTCAATTAAACAGAACTCTGCAATACTTTTCAACTGTTTCAACTGCATCCAGAGCCACCCAGGCTAAGATAAGAATATTTTCTTGATTTACTGTGCTTGTACTTGTTTTATACAGGGATAGCTACAGTTTTTTGAGCATTTTTAAAGCATTTATTTAATTTTGTGGCAAAAATCATAATTTTTCTGTTTGTTGGCTTTTTCTAGTTTTGTTTGCCTCCAGATTACCTGGCAGAATGGCAAATTAGCCAGGAACTTAGTTTTTTGATAATTGTTTGTTGCTTAGTCTGTGCTTGAGATTTACTTTTAATGTGCTTTTACTTTAAAAATTCCAGGAGCGGCAATCTTGTGGCAGAAGGTGTTTACCTGGTCTCTCTGAGTTGGGAAGCACTCCAGGAAGCTCAAAGTGCGTTTGTTTATTAGGTTCCTAAGTTCATAGGTGTGCCTAGTCCATAGAATTACCCTGGCATCGTGCCACCCGACCTTAGTTCCTAGTGCTTCTGTTAAGTAGAGTCACTGGAGTGATCCCCGGGGTGAATTTTCTATTTCCCATCCACTCATCAAGATTTCTCTAGAAGACGGCCAGTGAGGTGCACTGCTTGACATGTATGGGAAGTCTATTCCATAGCATGGGCAGTTTCTGGGTTATGAACCTGTCCCTCCAGCATGTTCTGTTGATTGTGGTAATGAGGTTGAGATCTCTGGCGAGTGTAGTACAGAGGGATTGGGATTTCTTTAGATGTAGCATTTCTAACAGAGCTGGGTCAGACATGGCTTTGTAAGTCAAGCAGAGATCACCTCTAAGTAGGCGATATGAGACAGAGAATAGCTGGAGTTTTTTTGAGTCAGTCCATATAAGACAGGTGTTTAAAGCCTAGGATCCTCTTTGTGAGGTACTTTTGTGTCTTCTCCAGTTGTTGCAAGTGTCTAGTGAGGTACACGCCAAATGATTGGTCTAATGAGGGAAGAGTAGAGGGAGACAATGACCTCTTTCTTCCTGGATGCAAAACCCTTAGTAATGAGAAGTGCCACATAGAAGGACTTTCTGACCACAGTGGCAATGTGGTGGTCAAAAGAAAAGTTGCTGTCAACCTGTGTTCCCAGATCTCTTATAACGCCTTCTGTGTTCAGTGGACTACCATCAATGTGGTAATTCAAGGGATCCGGGTTTTTCCCAAGGGGGATGACAACACTTTTTGGCATTGAGCTTCAGGCCATGGTTCTGACACCAGTCATTGGTCTCACTGAGGCCTTTCTGTAGGATGTCAACATCACTTGGGGAGTTAATAATAGCTCCCAACTTGCAATTGTCTGTGAAATTTGTCAGCCAGAGTCCATTCGTGTTGACCTGGACTTCAGAGAAGCAGATAACAAACAGGAGAGGACCCAGGAATGAACCTTGTGAGACTCCACTCATGACTGATCAGCAGTCTGACCTGGAGTCAGCTACTTTCACATTTTGGGTTCTATCTGTGAGCCAGTTTGCAACCCACCTAGTGATATAGGGGTTGATGCCTTAGTGAGTTTTTCTATGATTCCTGAGTGGGGAATGGTATCAAAGGCCTTGGCCAGATCAAGGTAGGTTGTATGAACCACCTTGCCTTCATCCACAGCTCTGGTGATTGACTCAAAGAAGTCAACCAAGTTGAGCAGGCATGATCTACACTTCACAAAACCAAACTGTGTAGGATCCAGAGTTTGGAGATTCCCTATATCTTGTTTATTAGGTCCACAGTGATGCGTTCCATAGCTTTGCATATCAGATTCATCAGGCTAATGAGGCGATAGTTCTCAGGGTCTGTAGTCACTCCTCCTTTGTGGAGAGGGATGACTGTAGCAGTGCATCATTTGTTAGGGACATAGCCTTAGGTGAGGCTGTGATTGAACAGGGCACACAGGTGAGGTGCCAGTTCACTCTGTAGTTCATGTAGAACACAGCCAGGGAAAGTGTCAGGTCCCATAGAAACTGTATTATTGACCTTGTCAGTGCTGTTTTAACCATGCAGCAGTAATACTGGGTGCCTAGCAATCTACTGGTATTGTGATTGGTCCTTTGGGGGGGTAAAGTTAGTACTGAATCTGTCAGCCAGTATATTGGCAATATCTGTTGGCTTGATTTCGGAGGTAACATTGTGCAGTAGCTCAGAGCAAATCTGGGTATTGCCATGGAGATTCTTTACATAACTATAGAAGGTCTTGTGGTTGCCTTTACTATCTGCTGCAATTTTGTTTTCATAGCTAGCTTTAGAGGATTTGATGCGGGATCTCAACCTTTTGTTGAGGCTGATAAGGGAGTTTTTCCAGTCTTGGGACTTCATCTTATTCCACATCAGTTTCCTCCTTCTGTTGTAGCGTTTGTTTAGGGAAGAGGACCACCAGATTGGCTTCCTTTTTTTTGAGGAGAGCGTCTTGGTTCTATTGGGTATGGTGAGATCCATGCATTTGTGTATGTGTTCATACAGTGCATTGGTGTATGATTCGGTGGTCATGCAACTATTCTCCATTTGCATGGGTGCCATGAAGTTAGCCACCTCTGTTTTTAGGAGCCCAAAATTAGCTTTGGAGAAGTTTTTCACGGTGGTTACCTTTGTGGGGGGGTGTATATTTTCAAGGTGATTAGTTTGTGGTTAGATCTAACCAGGGAGGAGTTGACTATTGGTGTAGAGCAATGGTCGCCCATGTTAGTAATGACCAGGTTAAGGATGTTGCTACCTCTACTGGGGGTAAGAACGATCTGGTCCAGAGCATTGGAATGAATGAATTCCAGAAAGCATTGGGCAAGTGTATTGGTACATGAGTAGTTTTCCCAGTTAATGGAGGGGTAGTTGAAGTCATCCAGTATGGAAGTATTAGGTTGGACCCTAATATTCTCCAGGGTGTTTAAGAACGTAGAGTGTGAGTCTTGGGACATGGTTGGGGACCTATAGCAGGCTACGATCTGAATCACTGTCTTACCCAATGTTAGCTGCACCTGAAGTATCTCAGATGCATTATGTTGGGCTACCAGTCTGGAGGTGTGCGCATCCTTTATGAATATGGAAACACCACTGCCTTTGGAGCTTTGGTCCAAGTTCTGGGGCCAAAAGGTGTGGAATGAGTTATAGCCTGGTAGTGCAGGGGTGCTTTCTGCTGCCTTGAACCAGGTCTCTGTTACAGCACAAATGTCAATGTGCTCCATTTTAAGGAGTGCTTCGAGCGAGTGCATTTTGAGATTTAGACTTCTAGCATTGAGCAGCATGACTCTCAGATTGCATTTATTTGTAGCTGTTACAGTGGTAATTTGGTCTTTGAAACACTGCCTAAAAAAGGCACTGTAGTGGTGGCAAGAGCCTTGGCCAGTATCCGGAAACCCAGGGGTGACAGATGCAGGCCATCTCTGGCAAAGCATTGAGGATTGTCACTCATGTCATCCCAGGCAGACAGACACTAGATCCCTTTAGAATGACACCAGAAACTTAGCCAACTGTTGAAATCAATAATTATCTGCTTCTACTGTGGTATAATTCTGGGTGATGGTAGGATGCTTCTCAGGGCTAGGGTCATACCCGCCTAGGCTACATAATCCAAGACTATGACTAGAGAACATAGGAGACAGTTGTCAAGCTTTTTTCTCTGCTATAAACCAGGCAAGTTTGCACAGAGCTGCTTACCTCATAGCGGTGGTTAGTAGTGCCCTGTATATTAGCAAATGCCTGGACAGTACAATTTCCCTGTAAAATCAAGATAAGGTCTGAAACCTGTTTAACAGCATGACATTGCATGGAATTAACCTTAGTGCAGCTGACTTGTGCAATGAATAGCATTATCATATCCTAACACTATACAACATCTTGCCCCTTAACCACAGAAACTAGTTTGCTTACAGAATATCACTTCCACATCCTAGCACTATATAACAGCTTGACTTTAACCCCAGAAACCATCCTAGGAAACCCCTGTAAAAAGCCAATCCTTAATTTTAAACAGCTCACTCTGTATAGGACTGGACAAAATGGGTATGGAATATCCTAATGTCTCCGTGGTCAGCTTATTAGATTTGGGCATCATCCTAAGGCAGTGCAGCAATTGCCTCATGTTCTACGACAGCCAGTTAATCATTAAAGAAAATAACACTATATGCAGAGATGTAAATATATAACTTTCTTGGAGGCAAAATCTTGTATACAAATGAGGTTGTCAAGAATACCCACACTACATCCCTCACACACACACCTCTCACCACACACACACACACACACACACACACACACACACACACACACACACACACACACACACACACACACACACACAAACACACAGATTTTCTTATGCTGAGGCACTTAAAAGAAATATTTCCAAATTTCAAAGACCTCCAAAGCCACCTAACAGCAATCACTAAAGCACACATCAAAAGAAACATCACACATCTCACTTAAGCCTACACCAGATGGTCCCACAAGAAGAAAGCCCATAAATTAAGCATATGGTTTATCTAATACTCTTGTCATTGGGGACTTCATTGTGTGACACACAGCTGCCCTACTCACCTGATTAGACAAGGAAAAGATAATGGTTAATTGCCTATCTGGTGCCAAGATCCACAATATCACACAGACACTCAGGTCACTGCACCCCATGTACCAATATGATTCTATCATAGTCCATGTGGGTATAAATGACCTGAGACATACCTCATTGGAGTATATGAAAGAGACATAATGGATTGCTTGGAATGAGTGTCACAGACAAGTACGAGTCTTGCATTGACTAGCATTCTACCTTAATCAAGGATGATGCCACAGTATGAACATAAAATTATTGATTTTAATAATTGGCTTAGTTTCTGGTATCACTCCAGGGGAAGCCAATATCTGTCAGCATGGGAGGACATGGTCAACAGCCATGTTGCTTTACCAAGGATGGGAAGTACCTGTCCTCCTTTAAGCTTTCGGATATTGGCTAAACCTTTGTCCAACCCCTTGGAGATTTTTTTAGGCAATGCCAAAAAGACAAAACTACCAACTTAGTGAAAAGGTCTCCAAGCAGCTGTAATATGTTACTACTCAATGCTAGGAGCTAATAAAATTCCACACTCTTCAAGCCCTCTTCATTCTGGAGAATGTAGACATCTGTGCCATAACAGAGACTTGGTTTAAAGCTGTAGAAAGTACTCCAGCAGTGCAAGGCTACAGTGCCTTCCACACATTTAGACCAAAAGCATAGACTGGGGCCAAAGGTGGAGGTGTCTCTATCTATGTTAGTTTCAAACATACCTCCAGGTTGGTTAAACAGGGTGATAACATGGAGCTCATTCACATGCAAGTCACAATAGATAAAGTCCCTCACTCATCATATCATGGCTAGCTACAAGTCACCATCTATTCCCTTAGAGTCTCAAGACTCTTACCTAAGCCTACTAGAATTGCTCACCATCCAACCAAATACCCTATTCATGGATGACTTGAACTATAGCTCTATAAACTGAGAAACTTATTTTGTCTCAAACCCACAAACACAATGCTTCCTGGACTTTATTAACACAAACACCCTGGAACACACAGTGTACGCTCCAACCAGAGGATCAAACATACTACAGCTGGTAGTCACCATCATGGGAGAGTATTGCAACCCACCCCCATATCACACCCTCACTAATGAGGTCAGATCACAAAGCTGTCTCCTTTGAAGTAAAAAATCAACCCAGAAAACCCAGCTAAACCAGTAACAGTTAGAGTTAGGAACTATTCTAAGGCAAACTACATCCTATTAAGTGGCAGTTTACCAAAATTCAAGGCTACTCCTAACCCTGAGACCAGAGCTACCTATTTAGAATTATTCACAGAGTCCCTATACAAACATGTGAATGGCTGCATAAATGCTGCTGTACCTTCCAGAAGTCATGCGTTCTTAACCTGGTAGACTTCATTGAAAGGGTCACCAAATCAATGAACAAGGGTAAAACAGTGCACACTGCACATCTTGACCTAGCCAAGGTATTTGATACAGTACCCCACTTAGGCATTGTTGACAAGCTCTCTGAGCTAGGCATAAATCCCCACATAACTAGCTCACAGTTGAATATCGGTGACACCACCTCCACCAGGAGACTAGTCAGCACTGGAGTACCCCAGGGCTCTGTGCTGGACCTGCTCCTGCTTGGCATCTGCTTCTGAAAGTCAAGGCTAATGCACAAGGTCTCTGGCTCACCAAGTTTGCAAATGACTGCAAATTGAGAGTTATTATTATAATTTTCCCTCAAGAAACCAACATCTAGAAAGAGGGTTTAAAATAGACAAATGACTGGTGCCAAAGCCTTGGCCTAAAGCTCAGTGCCAAAATATGCATTATAATGTCATTTGGGAAAATGTCAACCCAAGTTAATTATGCCATCAATAAAATACCCCAAGAGTCAACCCAGTAGTAAGAAATCTTGGAACATATGTAATCAGCAATCCTGCCTTTAACTAATATATAGCTAAGATAGTAAAAAAATCATTCTGTGTCACCCAACTTATAGGTAAGGGCATGGCATTCGGGTCCAAGGAAGTTATAGTACCACTATACTCAGCCCTTATCAGACCTATCATTGAGTACAATGCCACCTTTGGCATGTACTTAATTAGACATCTGCAACACTTGGAACACCCACAAAGATTTCCCACCAAAATTCAGGTCATGAATACCCTGTCCTACACTGATTCCCTAAAGGCTCTGTTTTTGTATTCAGTCTCCTACATGCTGCTGAGAGGGGATGTTTGGATGGCTTACAGGGCTTTCTCAGACATCTGATGAAGCTGCAAACAGCACCAGAAACACTAGCTCTATGGATGTGAACTTCACTTGTGACATAAACAGAACATGCTGGAGAGAAAGATATGTGTCCCAAAGGATCCCTGCAATATAGAATAGGCTCCCATCCATGTAAAACAGAATTCATCCCTGACCCTATTCAAATGAAACCTTGATGACTGGATGAGAAATAGTAACTTTACCTCTGATCTGGCCACAGTGTCCCTTATGGACAAAGGCCATCAATAAAAAATTATTATCTTAACACCCCCCTACAAATCCCATAGTTACCTTCCTACTAATATGCCACCCCTGTATAGACACTCATAATACTCAGGATTCAAATGGGTTTGGGGTGTGCAGTTAGTCTTATAAGGGCCCTAGTAGTCGTTGGCCTAGTAACAACCTATGAACCTATGAATCAAACTTCAACTGAAATATTATTACATTTCAATCTAAGCAGTAAAGAGCTTGCACAGAATTGGAATAATTGTAAAATGAAATTAGAAATGTGGTTACAATGAAATCAAATGAGAATAAGTGGAACACAGCAAGTTGAAGAGCAATTGAAAAGAAACTAGAATGTCTATGCAGGAGTACTTAAAATATGATCAAACATATAGCAATGGTTCTACCAACAGAACAAGGTATGTACTAGGATTACCTAATTTGAGGGGGTATTTTAGAGCAACAACAGTTAAGGCTCTTACACATAGCACAAGCAGAAAACTATAATTCAGAGTGAAAACGAATGATGCTGACACAGGGAGGAAGCTCAAGAAATAAGGAGAGATTGGGATTTTGGATGCAGACTCTTAAGGAGAACAACTAAAATCATACAGAGTCTTATATTCATAAAATTGCAGGGAGTATTCTAAGAACCAAACCAGCACGAGAATGGAGAAAACAGATTTAGCCGATAGAGTTGACTGTGGTCAGGGATACAGATAATAGGCAAGATGGGCTGGAATTTATTGGAGAAAACTGACAAAGGAACCAAGGTATTGGGAGAAAATAACTAGAAAGGAAAAGGTAATAGAATAGGAAGAGGCTAAGAATTTATTTGAACTCCAAGTCAGAGATTGCCTTCCCTATCAAGGGTTGGTATCAGAGTATAGGCAAAGAGAAAAAAATAGGGGGTTCCTAAATGAAAGACCAGTACTGGTAGAGTTTTTAATAGAATCTAGAACAGAAGCTGCCATTAAAAAAGGAATAATTAGTAAAGCATATAAAATATTGCATGATAATTATAAGAATCAATCAGAGGAGCTTAGAAAGGATTGGGAAGAGAGATTAGATAAGCAATTCACAAAGAGACAATGGCGGGATATATGTATATCTCCCAAATATGCAACACAGTCTAGAAGATTTAGGATCTTTGCCTGGAAGTGCTTACATAGGTATTTTTATACCCCAAGTAGACTGCAAAGAATCAGGTGGATAGCAAATGTTGGAGGTGCTATGAGCAAGAAAGAGGTAGCTGGGAACATATTTTCTGGGAGTGTAATGAGCTGGCAGACTTTTGGGATTCCCTGCAGACCGCTCTGTCGGAGATGCTGGGTGAGCAGATTGGACTGACTGGGGAGATGATTTTTTTGAACTATGCTACAGAATCAGAATTGCCTAGACATAGTAAAACCTTTCTGAGTCTAATTATGGTGGCTGCCAAAAAAGCAATTACTAGAAAATGGAAATTGTATTTATTTATTTATTTCCGGTTTGATTACCGGGGAAGTCCACTGGGCCCAGAGAGCCCATTTTCAGTGGAGGCCCGGGGAGAAAAGCTCCATGAAACAGATTACAGTAAAGATAGCAGTCCAATAAAAATAAAAGTACAAATACATATCAAATAATATAAAGCGTGAGCAATATTGCCCATAGTGGAAAAATATCATGCAGAGACATTTTAACAAATTCACATAGTTAAAGTCAAAAATCAAAAGCTATTTACAATATTTACAAGAGTGTGAGAGATCATATGAGAATTAGCTATAGAAGGTTATAGCCAGCTATAAGGTGCTTAGGAACTCATGAGGATACCCTCCCAGGGGCTTTTGTTAAAGAGTTCTAGGTAGGGAGAATGCAGTTACATTTCCATTTGGTGGTGAGGTAGGTGCAAAGCTGAGTTTTGAAGTTGTTTATGTCTGACATTGTCCTTAGTGTGAAAGGGAGATATTTCCATTTCTTACCTAAGGAGAAGGGGAGGAGAAGTCATCCACCAAGATGTTTAAGTTTGTGGACAGTAATTAAGTTTTGGTGGTCAGATCTGAGAGTTCTATTTGGGGTGTATGGGGGAATTATGTTAATTAGAGTGGGGCATATTGGTTGGATTAAATATTAGTCTATGTGCTGTAGTGAGCTGGAGGAAGTCCAGGTAACTTCTGAATATTAAACCATTTGAGGGATTGGAGGGTAACACAATGATGAGTGGAATGTTTGGCTTTGGTGGCAAATTTAGAAATTTTGTTATAACAGCTTTCAAGTTTGGAAGTTATGGAAGAGGATAGGTTAGTTAGTAGCAGGGCACTGTACAAAAGGGAGGGAAGGAGGTAAGATGAGGCCAGAGTATGCCTGGTAGAAGTAGAGAGGGAAGTGGTTGCTCCTTTATAGCATACGTAGTTTTTGGTGGGTTTTCTTTATATTTTGCTGAATATGGATGTCGAACTTGAGGTGTTTGTCTATAGTCACACCGAGTAGTTTGGCAAAGGGAACGAATTCGATCAGAGAGTTGCATTGGCTAAGGACTTGGAAGGAATTTTTATCAGAGAAAGATTTTGAAGGTGTGAATAGTAGTATTTTAGATTTGTTAGCATTGAGAGAAAGGTGATTTTGACGCATCCAGATTTCAGTAGTTGAGAAGGCAGTCTGAGTTTTAGATAGGAGTTCAGGGAGGTTAGAGGCAGAGTAGGCAAATGAAGAGTCATCTGTATATTGGATGACTTTGGCATTAGGAATAGCAGAATGAAAGTTATTGATAAAGATATTAAACAGCATTGGTCTGAGGATGGACCCATGTAGTACTCCAGTAGGGGTGGGTAAGAATGGCGAGGTGCCTTTTTTCCATTTCATAGCCTGGGATCTATCTGACAGATAGCTTGAGAACCAGGAAAGAGTGTTTTGGGAGAGATTTAGGTTTCAGAGGTGACTTAGAAGGTGCTTATGGGAAACAGTATTGAATGCTTTAGAGAGATCTAGGAGCACTGTGGATACTAAGTTCCCAGAATCTCGGACTTGACTGACAGTTTCTAAGAATGAAAGTAGAGATGTTATGGTGCTATGTCCTGGTCGGAAGCCATGTTGGGTAGGGGTAAGAAGTTGGTTTTTAGTCAGAAAAGGCATAATTTGGAGGTGGATGCACTTTTCTAGGAATTTGGAGAGTGGAGAGAGAAGGGCAGAAGTTATAGTTAAAGGGCAGAAGTTTGAAATGTTAGTGTTTTTGCCTCCCTTGTGGAGAGGAAGAATAAAGGTGGAATGCCAGAGTTTCAGGACATAGGATTCCTTTATGGATCTATTAATTAGGATACTAATTGGGAGAGTTATACCATCGGCAGCAGACATGAGAAAGGAAAAGCAGATGTTGTCAGGTGCATTGGAGCAGGGTTTAAGTTTGGATAGAAGTCTTTTTATGTAGTTAGTAGAGACAGGTTTAAGCTCAAACATAGGGGGGAAATAATTTGGGGACTTAGATGAGCTGGAATGTAGCAGAGATGGGTCATTGTTGGGAAAAGTGTTTGTTAGGTCAGATATTGACTCTATAAAGAAAGAGTTGAATAGTGAGGCTAATTTGAGGTCAGATTTACTTGGGTCCAGACAGGGGTTATTTTTGGAGCCTGGGTTGAGGAATGAGTTTATGGAGTTCCAAAAAAGTCTAGGGTTTTGGGTATGGTTGGACTTTTTGGATTTTTTGTCTTTGAAGATTTGTTTTTTTGCAAAGTTACGGAGCTGTTTATATTGGAGATGGGTTTTGGGAAGTTTATTCTTTTGGTAAAGCTTCCAGGATTTGCTTGTTTGATGCATAATTTGCTTTGTTTCTTTGGTTAGCCAAGGGGCAGTTATAATTTTTATTCTTTTTTTTCCTTGGTGGAGCTAGGGAATTTAGAGCATCTAGGAAAGTAGAATTAAAGTGGTCTATGGCTTTATCGAGTAGAAGGGTTTTTAGAATGTTCCAATTCATTTGTTTGAGATAGTTAGAGAAGGTTTTGGAGTCAAATCTACTAAGGTTGCGGGTCTGAATATATTGATGTTGGTGTGGATGGGAGGTGGTTGCACGGTAAATGAAAGCTGGGAGGTGGTCACTAATAGAGTCAGAGATGGTGCCAGAGTTGTTAATTTTATTTGGATGGGTGACTAAGATCCAGTCAAGAGTGGATCCTGGGGGATTTGTTTTATTATTTATCAAAGTCTAGACCAACTTTACTAGAAGTAGTGAATACAGTAACAGAGATAAAACAACTGGAACGGGCATCTTTAGAAAAGGGAAGGAGCAAACTGCATAGGAAAAAATGGAAATTGTGGGAACAATATATGCAGAGCAGGAATGAGGTTTAAGAGGCAAGATTTGAATGAACCATATAATGCTTAACTGACAATGACTGGATGGTTTATAAGTGATGTATAATGCTTACAACTACAGTTGTTTCAATGATGTCTGTGATGTAAACTGTTTGCAACTAAAGTGATATCATTTTGTATGTTTTACATTTATATAAATATAAGATTGCCTTTTGTCATATGTGTAAATTTAATAAAGATGTTTGAAAAAAATATATAATAATGGTTTTAAAGCAACAGGTTTTGACAATAACTCTAGAGGAATCAAATTGGTGCCTCAATGTTTGATAACTAACAGTAAGAATTACAAGAATGGCAGGATAGAAGTGGACCCATGAAAAGTTATGACTGTAAAGGTAAATTATTAGTGTACTATATAGACAAGATGTAGAGGATGAGAGCAACACACATGAAATGCTAACATATTTGAGACAACCACAACTTTCTCAGTTAACATAAGTAAGAAGAGGGGTACTAGCATCAAACATAAAGGAAACTGATATTAAAGAAGCAATGAGAAACCAAAATTCATAGAAAACCACAGTAGTGATGGAATTCCAATAGTACTGTGGAAAAAGAAGGAACAAGAGATAATAAAGTTTGCCCTTGACTTAGTAAAAGTAGTAATAGTGGTAGCTCTACCAATGGAGGAGAAAGAAACTCTTGATCCAGGATCACACAGACCCATTTCAGTTTTGAATCATACCTACAAACTGTTTATGATGAGGATGATGAAATATCATTGGTTCAATAGGTATCACATTGGGTTTGGTTCTAGACGTTCAGAAGGCTGTGGATTTTATGCCTACACCTGGTACTTGGGTTAATTTATCAATACTGACACTGCAGTGCTGCATGGGGGGGGGGGGGGAGTACTACACTCCTGAGTTTGCAATCCTTCAGATGAAATGTTACCCTGATGTCCCATCTGCTTGAGTTGGTGGTACACAGGTAGATGCAAAGATCCCATGGCACTTATCGAAAAAAGAGTTAGGAAACTTACCAGTGCCCTGACTAAATTTCCCCCAGTCCATATGAATACCACCTCAGGTCTCCCTTGAAAAGAGGACATTTGCCAGGTGGGCCTAATCTGGCCAACAAACATAATAATATGCCTGGATTACTGTGAGTTTGTAGAAAGTAGGCAAACATTAAACAGTATTAACAGAGCCCTTGTGATTCAAAAGGATGCAACCGACAATAATAACATATTAATTAAAATAGCTTAGGATGCCGAAAAGCATTTGACATAGTGAGTTGGAAATTGATTTATATCTAGGAGCCATAAAAATGCTTTACATACAAAATAAGACATGATGCATGCAAAATTACATTCAGTCTGTACTATATCATCCATAGACTAGCTACCACTGTGCATCAGACATAGATTTCCCACGTACAACAGTACAGAGGAGGGCACACTTATCATATGTACAGGGGTAAGGAATAAATGACAAGTGTCAAGAACAGGCCGTGTGTGGATCAGGGTGGAATTGAGCATTAGTGTGTGTGTGTGTGTGTGTGTGTGTCTATCTGAATCTATTTGTGTCAGGTATGGGTAGAACATTGGGAGAAGCTGGGTAGACTGGCTTGTAAGGGGGGTGGTGACTACAGTGTAATGCGATGTGCTGATGAGAGCTACTAATGTTTGTGTGTGTCTGTATGTTGGGACACAGCTTCAACAGATAATACAGTACTGTACTGGGGTTTGGTGGACAGGTCCACTGCAGTCTCAGGAGACGTATACAATGACTATGCACATCCCCTTCATGTAGCACCTTCTCCTGCAAAGGTCACAAACCTGATCTACAACCCAAGTTTCTGTTTTGGCCCCCTTCTTTTTGGTATTTATTTCTCTGACTTTAGTACCGACACAAAGATCTCTGGCTAAATGAGTTCACTGATGATTGCAAGCTGGTTGTGGTTCCTAAGTCAACTAATGATATTACTACTCTTCAAAATGAATTAACAGAGGTCAGCTCCTGGTGCACTGAAGAAGGGCTCAAGTTAAATGCTAAGAAATGCAGTATCATCACCTTCAGAAAACAACAAATTGATACAAATACTGCATGAATAACACCCTACTATCTAGTGAGACAGTGATCAGGGAATTGGGCACCTGGGTCAGTGGCTCCCTCTCCTTCAGTCACAGTGTAGTAAATGTAGTTAAAAAATCCTTCAGTATCCCGCAACTAATCACAAAGGATACCTATTCTAAATCAAAGGAAGTAATTGTTCCAGGCATTCTACCTAGGTCAGACCTATTATGTAATATAATGAACCCATTCGCATTTCTTTCATTAGGCAGATCAAAATGAATGAAAACGAGGTTTCTAACAAAAAGGATCTTGATCTTCAAAATTGTTTTAATTATCAGGAGAGATTCGAATCCTTGTCTCTGTACTTTGTTTCATATAGGCTATTGAGGGGAGAGTTGTGCCTTGCTTACCATACCCTCAGGGATCCTATTATTCATGGTATCCTTTTTCTTAATAAGTCCTTGCATGTCAAGCAGTGTGATTCCCTGTCAGCCTTTACTCATAGTTTATATATTTGGATGGGTAAACTAAAATATGCTCCAGGTCTTACAGGCCTTGCCTGATATATTATGAATGTTTAATGAATTGTGATTTTAGCAGTACATTTTTTACATTATTTATCACGTAATAGGGATTTGATGACATGATAAATTTGGTACTTTAAAAAAGGTGGTTGTTCAAGTGTAGTTTTCTGAAAAAGTCCTGTATTTTTTGGATGAAAGCACTTAATAAATTTGATATATTCAACAGTTTGGTTGCCTATTTTGTTTTACACCTTAATAAGGACAGCTGTTGGCGGTCTTTATCTTATTGCTTGATTATTTTTCTCCTAGTATCTATCATGCTTGGATGTATTTTTTGGATGAAAGCACTTAATAAATTGGATATATTCAACAGTTTGGGTGCCTATTTTGTTTTACACCTTAATAAGGACAGCTGTTGGTGGCCTTTATCTTATTGCTTGATTATTTTTCTCCTAGCATCTACAATGTTTGCTCTGTGTCTTCTGGAAGTTTTAGTGGATCGTTGGTGATTATGTCCTCAGTAGACTTATTTTCCAATCTTCATGAGTTGTCCAGTCCAAACAACGACAGTAGTATGCAACCTGTAATTTTACCAGCTAATATGGCCAAGAAATTATTGTCTGCCTTCACCCAGATGATGGGATGGATAAAACAGTTTCAACAGAATAGTTTACATCAGGATGAATCAGTTACAAAGCTGCTAGATAATAGGGATAATACATCTATTATACATTTAGAAGCTATGGCTAATAACAATAAGCATACCTTTAATGTTAATGGTATTAGAACAATTTCACAAAGGGACACCACTCGGAAGAGGATGGATTTAGATCTATGGCTACAGAATCCACAATCTTTACATCTATGACCAGCCACAAAGAAAAATATTAATTTTTTGACCACTTGGACTTCATGTTTATTGGCCCAGCTGCTAGTACCTAGCTAATATCCATGTCAGGTCTACCAGCTACACTCCAACCTCCCCAGACTTTTTACATTATTGCTGGGACCAGTCATGGATCATGAGGGTGTCTTGGTGGCTCAGCTCATCTGTGCTTCCATCCACGGAGATTTTTTTTATGACCTACCCACTCCCTTTTCCCACTCACATCCTTATTGATTACCTCTGTGAGTAACTCCCCTCTTTGAACCATACCTCCCTATAGAGAATGTATCAACAAGTGCCCTTACACCTTGGATGGGCACACCCATCCTTTCCCTGCCACTCTGTCAGGCTCTCAAGCAGCTAATCAAAACCAGTTCAGCTAGGAAATAGTCAGGGCGTTATCCCTCTATGCAACTGGAGAATCCTTACCATCCTTTATGCATTATTTTAAACCTTCTGGATAAAATATGTAAGGAAAATAAAATCTGTACAATTGGATAACCTCTAGCTTCATAAGTTCATAGTTAAATACTAGGCCATCAGTATGCAGACTATTGCACAACTAGCCAACAACCAGACAGTGACCAAAGGTGACAGTCAAACCCTGTACCTTTTGTCATAAGGTAACCACCTTAAACATTACACCAACCCCCAAATTTAAATGTACAGACTTATTGCACTGGCTGGGAATTGAACCTGAGTCAGCTGCTTAGAAGGTAGCTATGTTCACCACCGTACCACCAATGGTACAAACCCTTCACCGGTAGTAATGTTATCTCCAAGTAGAATGCTACATATCACATCTCTTGAGTATTACAGTCCTGTGTGTTACAATTTTCTTACACGTGATCAGATCTGAACACCTACCTATGTAAGTCCACTTTCTTTAGAATTGTACAATTACCTCTGTTGCCACATTTTAACAAATGTATTTCCAGGAGGAGGAGGATGCTGTGAGGGTTACGTTTCTGTAAATTCCTTAACAGACTTACATCAGAGTCCAATACGTATGAGCAATCATGTAAATGTTTTGATCATTCTATTTTAAGTTTTTGAAATATTGATAAAATACAACAGACATGGGGCAGAGAAATTAACAGCTGAAGTTCATGTCATTAAAGCTAACTTGTCTAAGGATCACTTATCTGATTATAAACAAAGCCAATACAATGCAATAACTTTTTTTCTGATTTGAAAAACTTGTAAGAGGCTCATGCTTGTAAACAAACAAAGTTGCACAAAGACTCTAGGGACTACATGCAAAAACAAGCTTATCCCCCTTCATTTCAAAAGGAATAACTATTATCATTATAAAACCTCCACTGGTTTACCAATGGATTTATAAAATCATACACCTGACTAAGAAAAGTGGGACTTTTTGGAGTGGCTTTCCCTACGTCATTCCCAAGGAATATCCAATAAAACAAGTTATAACAGCAACAGGGAAGAAATACTTAGCATTCAATTGTTCTCTTGAGTGCCCAGAATTCAAGAAAACAATTGGTATACTCAGAGAACCAGGAAGAAATAGAAAAACAACTACAACAGATAACCAAGGACATTTCCAAATGGTCACAGAAATGTTTTTTTTTTTTTTTTGCTGTTTGTTTCTGACAAATTTTTATTATTTTTAATTACAACAGCTTTCAATTGGACAACAACTTTGTGAAACTAGTTACAAAGGGGTTCACTTATGTTTCTAACAGTACGGTGGACTTGGTGGGTACTATATTGGAACTTCAATTTTCCGTTAAGAAAATAAAGTTTTAATTTATTGTTCACAATAAACAACATGGCAGCTTTTTAGACAAATGAGTAAAACAATGCTCTACTTTTAATCCCCCATTTCATCTAGCACTTGTTAGCTTTGAAAAAACTGTGGAAGGTGTCCAAAGAGAATGAGACACATCAGAAGGTAAGAAAAGACACTTTTATAATTTAGAACAAGATGAAATTAAATTCTTTCATAAACTTAATTGTAGAGACTATAGGTTAATGAAACCCAACAAGGGGGAGAATTGGTAATAGTAAATCCAGTGTACTAGAGTGCTAAGATGCTTGATTGAGTATATGACAAAGCTTTTTATTTCTCTGCATCTATCAATGAAATGCATATAGCTCATCAAAAATGCATATAGCATAAAAAAAAAAAAATATATATATATATATATATATATATATACACACATATACACATATAGCATATATATGCATAGAAATGCATATAGCTCATCAATGATTGAATTTTTAGCTATGCAAATTGTTTAATAATGGATTCATTGATAAATATTTATATGATTATTTGGTAGTACACCATCCAGTGATAACTAATTCATTTGGTATTATGAATATTCATAGAAATATTATAGAACCCCTTTATAGGCCCATTATTTCAGCAGTTGGGTCTATGACTGAACCTTGGCTTACATGCATACATATATATAAATATAGCACAAATATTAACTGTTACTGAATGTTTTTACATACAACAATATTATCTACCTTCAACTATGTATTCACAATACTATCCTGCAGCTGAATCGTGTTGTTTTGTTAGCCTACAGTTCTATATATCTCTTTAGTATTATTTATGTTAGTCAATTTTTTCATCTCTGTTATATTATATTATTATTTTGGAGCTTTTCCTCCCCGGGCCTAAACTGAAAACTGGCTACCAAACTAGTCAGACACTCCTGGTAAACAAATGTAAAATAAATAAATAAATAAAATAAATAAATAAATATACATTGATATAACCAAGAACAAAAAAAGTAAAAACAAACTTGTAACTCCACGAAATGGCTTGATGCACAAGGAAAAGCACAGTACCAGAACGATATATCCAACAGCTTTATTACGTGATCCACTCCACAAGCACAATGCTGTGCTAAGTATTGCAACAGAACACAAATCACACAAGGTTGAGCGCTTTCATCTGCAAAGCAGATTTCATCAGAACCAAGAAGCTCCCAAAAAGAGCTCTTAAATATCCAATTAGGCGCCAAAATTAGTGAATTGATAAATTGAATTCACTCAAATTGTACATCCTTGCAGGGTTTATGCCAAAAAGCATACATAAAATACATATATAAAATACTTAATTGTGATTAAACCATAGCAAAAATTGATATAAGACTGAAAAGGATTTTAAACTTGCTTCTTCACATATTAAAAGATTTGTGGGATTTCTTAGAGAAAGTTAGTAATTTTATACGTTCACAAGCCACTTTATTAGTCGTTGCAGTTATTGAATATTTATTTCCATCTATTCTCCAGGATATTGGCTTAGATTGGTTTTGTGATATATATAGTAAGAGTGTTTTTTCACATTGGATATAAATGTTGTATATGAATTGATGGAATAAGTTTTGGATACGTTTTTAGCATCAAAGGGGAATTTTTTAAACAAATGGTGCGGGTTGCTATTGTGATCTGTGTGCACCTTGGTGTTTGCCAGCTTAGTATTAAGCTACTAGGAAACTCATTTTGTTTTATTATGAATGAGATGAGGCATATCAAATTATACTTGAGGTTTTTGGATGTCATTTTTATTATACATGGTGTCAGTAGAACAGATGTGAATATATTTTTTTGATAAAATGAATAATCTTACTGTTTTTAATTGATTTACAATGTTTCTGACATTAAGGTCCATTAATTTAATGAAATTTAATATAGGAAGGAGGGGAATAACATTTTTAGATACACCATATTTCACAAATTCACCTTTTCTAATTGTTATTTGCATTTTAAGAGTTGCCATCATCCTATGTGGCAAAAAAGGAATTTAGTAAAAGGGCACTTAATGAGACTTACAATGATTATGCCTGATGATATCCTTTTTGAACAGGAAATGAATTTATTATTCAGTATGTTGAAAGCAAGAGGGCATCACAATAGTTTATTAAATGATTTGGGCAAAGAGATAAAGAAGAGGATCAAAGGGCTCAAACAGATGCCATATGCTGCCCGGTTAAAGAAACTCCAGCTCTACTCAGTGGCCTGTTCAGAGGCAATCTGTGCTTGACGTATAAAGCCATGTCCAACCTGGAATTAATGGACATGCTGCACCTCAGAAAATCCAAATCCCATCGAGCTACGCGCTCGAGAGACTTGAACCTCAGCACTGAAATAAATAGGACATGCTGGAGGGACAGATTCATAACCCAGAGGCTCCCTTCACTCTGGAATAAAATCCCAGTCCAGGTTAGGCAGAGTCCCTCATTGACTCTCTTCAAGAGGAATCTTGATGAGTGGATGGGAGATCGTAGGTTTACCCCGGGTATCACTTCTGTGTCACTGTTAGACAGAGGCACAGTATACTAACCTCGAAAAAGGGCATAGCAAAATAAATTTAAAATGGGTGGCGAAAGCCAAACACATTCTGGTTAGGCTTATAAATGCCCTAGGGCAGGTAGCCTGGTATGAACCTATGAACCTATGAACCTATGAACCTATGAACCTATGAATAAAAGATATGAGTGATATACCTCTATCTTAAAAACTAAGAAGTCATTTAGATTAGTCAATAAAACTGTAGCCAATGATTCAGATGGGGGAAGTTTTATCAAAACAACAGTTTTACGATACATTTCTAGTAGTGATCATTTTAAAGACATATCGAATGAAAACTGGAAAATAGTCTTTCACTCTGAGTCTGTTACTAACAGTAGGACACAAGCCCATTTTTCGTTACAGGAACAACAGAAATATAAAAACTTTTTTTGAAATATGATAGAATAGAATATACATGCAGCAGAGAGTGCATGAATAAATGTGGATGCTGCAGGTATTGTAGGTTTATTAATAAAAGCCATATGTAACTATACCTGGATTTGTCCTATAATTGTTAGAACAGGGGAATGGTTTATGTAGCAAAATGTTTGTCTTATGCTGTATTTTATTGGATCCATATCAGGTCCACAACAGAACACTTTCCCAATGACCAAATCAGAGAGACCACATCGTTGACACGATACATCACTGACAATGGTAAGTATAACTACTGTGGAACGGAATCTATTACCGTTTCTGCAATAAAATAAAAAACAAAAAGAAACATGCATACCCCCCAACTTAAATATACCAACTCCGAGATCGCACCACATTGCAGAAACAGGAATACATCCCGTTCCGCACTACTTATACTTACCATTGTCGGAGATCTGCTCTGTCGGCGATGTGGTCTTGGTGATCATGTCGTCAGGTAAGTGTTCTTTTGTGGAACTGATAGGTTCCCATTTTACTTGGTCAAGTCAGACAGGGAATTCAGTAGAAGGATTTATGAACATCTGTATATCATTTCAAAAAGCATCAGAAATGCTTCCTATAAACATTATATAGAATGGTTTCAGAATGTTTTTATTTTTTGTGGAAAACAAAGTATTCGAACATTTTGAACAAGGTTATTGAGAATATATTACTGTCTAGCATTAGTTACCTTGCGAGATTGGATTAAACTCAACTAGTTTTCCTGGTTTGAATGATAGCATTGCCTTGGGCTGAAAGCAGTCACACTAGAAGATATGTGCATTAGTTAACATTAATTTATAAAATTAAATAACTAAATATGCATTTTACATAGTTAAATGTTTTTCTTAATTCATATGTATTTGTTAAAACACATTTTATATATTATGAAAGTGTAATGAATTGTGATTTTAATTGTACAATTGTTTACATAATTTATCACTTGATTCTGATTCACTCACATAATCATTTTGGTACTTTAAAAATGTGGCTGTACAAGTGTAGTTTATTCTGAAGATATAATATGTTTGATAAAAATACTGAATAAAGTTGATATATTTAATAGCTGGATTGACATTTTTGTTTTACTCATTACTAAGGACAACTGTTACCAGTAACTACCCATGCCCATTTTGGTGACATTAATCAACATGATTGAGTCACCTAGAGCCATATTTTAAACCATTGAGTGGCTAGCCCTGCCACAGTGAGGAAGATTTGGGACAGACAGGAAGAATGTAAGAGGAAACAAGGATGACCAGCAAAGAGGTAGATGGATTGTGTGAAAGAAGATCTGTGACAGTCAGGCATGAGAGCTGAAGAAGGCAGGAGTGTGGCACTGAATCAAGAGAGATGACGACAGTTAACACGATACCTCGACCTCCCATGTAGAAAATGGGGAAAAGGTGACTGATGATGATGAGGAGGAGGAGGACAACTGTTAGTGGCCTTTATCTTAGAACCTGGATATGTTTTTTGGCAAAGTACGCTTGACCTCTTGTCAAATAGCCTTTCATTTCCTATGATTCCTATTAAAAAGACATACTGGTGTTTAACAGCTTAGTCCATTAGATGAACTCCAAGTGTAGTTGTCTTCTGTTGGCAAAGTTAAGTGTTTTATCGTTTTCAAAGCTGTAAAATTCTGCATGTTACTCCAATTTTTCCATATCTAGAAATACATGTGAACAGCTGAAGCATCATGTGCTACAAAGCATTATGACTGGGCCTCTCTGATCATAACTAAGTTGTTATGTATTCTAGACATGGATGTCAAGATTCAACTCTCAAGCTTTGCTACACTCTAAAGGTGAATGCCTTGAGATCCATGTTTCAAATGCATAACAACTTGGTTATAATAGGTGATCCAGTTATAATCCCATATGAATCAGTTCCCTCAACATATGTTGCCTAGTCTTCCACAGTGGCATTAAAACCATTGATATGTACATCATGCTCAACCATTTTGGAATTGTGAAGTTTTCACCCAAATGCATTTTCTTACAGTTTAATTCTGCCTGCAATGTTCAACCTAGTACACAAGCAGTTTTGCTTACACATGAACATGAAAGTACCAGTATATACTTACAATGTCTAGTTTGCTTGGAAACACTATCTAGTCTATCTATCTATCTAGTCTTAGTCTTCTGTTAATCTACATTAACACAACTGAGTATGCATTATATACAGAAATTGCTTCTTTTTGCTTTTACAAAATTAAGTAATCCTATGGTTCAAAAGCTACTTGTCCGATAGGTATCAGACAGTAAAGTGGCACTCCACATTGTCTCCATACCTCCCATTCACCACTGGTGTACCACAAGGCTCTATCCTTGGTCCTCTCCTCTTCAACATTCTCAACAACACCCTGCATACATCCACATAAGTGTCTATAATACAATATGTAGATGACTCCACATTCAAATGTACAGATAATGTGGCACAGTTCTAAAAAATATAATTCACAACTTAATGCTCAACCAAAAAAAATCCCACAAACTACTACTTTTCCTCCTCAAAGCCCTCTCTCATAAAAACAACACAAAATTTTAAATCCTCTCTCTTAATAATACAACCACTGACGTCACTTCTCATAGCAAATTATAAGGGATGATAGTGGCTGCTAATCTTAAATTTGACCTGCATATATAAAATTATATGAAAATAAATCACCAAAAACTAGAGATACTTTATGGGGCTAAAACGTTTTCACCCATGCAACTAAAACTATACTTGCCACTATTTACTTCCTTCCCTCATTACTTTATGGCACTCCCATCCTCACTAACATCTAGGCATCCAAAAAGCAAAATGTGAACAATCTTATAATAAAGTAGCAAATTTTTAGCAAGTACCCCTTTCAGAACCCACCACAGTATAGCACTAAAAAGCCTAAATTGGTTAGAATGACCCCATCAACTAACAAATACACAGCTTCTTACCACATATAAAATCTTCCCTCATCAATCTGCTTGTCCAGCACTAAACACCATTCTACACAACTTTGTCACCAACTGGTCATTACAATCCAATAACCAAAAACTTCTCATTGTCCACAAACCTATCAAATCTACTGGGCATGGTCTATACTCATACCATGTTGCTAAGGCCTGGAACTCATTACCTGTATCTATCAGGTCAATACCCTCCCTCCAGTTCTTTAAAACCATTCTGAAATTCTGAAAGACTTCTTAGCCAAAATCTGTCCCTGTTCTAGCTCAACCCCAGAATAAACTATATCCGTAAATATGACGAAGTACCTATTCATACCTTACACCTCCTTACTTTTGCTTTTTCACTTAATTCCTTACTTCAATTATCTCATCTGACTCTATCTAAATATGCCATAACCCTGTTTTTTTCTCTCAATTCACATTGCAATTCCTGTTTGCAGCGGTAGCGTTGTTGCCTCATAGCAAGAGGTTCTCCCATTCGATTCTCGGCTTGGGTTGGGAGTGCCTTCTGTGTGGTATCTGCATGTCTTCCCCGCGGTCGAGTGGCGTTCGAAAGACATGAGTTGAATCGGCGTGCCTTCATTGAAGGTTGGGCGTCGGGCTGGCAACTCGACACCATAAAAACCAACTGCCAATCATTAGAGGACTGGAGTTCCGCTGTGGCGACCCCTAACCAGGAAAAGCCGAAAGACAAACAAACAACCTTTAATTTCTCTAAACTAGCCAACGTTTCCCTAAATATTAAAATCATTGTCATATAAGTTGTATTTATTTTTAACCAATATTTTCACATTATGTCTAATTTGGTATACTTATTTAAACAGTTGATGGTTTTGTATTATTTTTGAAGACTGTAAAATTAATGTTCTTAAAATGTTTTTGTAATACTTTGGAGCTTTTCTCTGACCTCTGCTGAAAATGGGCATCTTTTCATGGTCAGACTTTCCCAGTAATCAAATGTCAATAAATAAATAAAATAGTTTAAAGTCCTGTCTCTTGATAATACAACCAATGAAGTCACTTCTCATAGAAAATGACTAGGGGTGATAGTGGATGATAAGCTTACATTCAACCTGCATATACAAAACTGTATAAGAAAAACTCATCAAAAACTAGGGATGCTTTACAGACCCAAAAACGTTCTCACTGATGCAATCAAAACTAAACTTGCCACTACTTATCTCCTCCCCACACTTCTTTATGGCACTCCCATCCTTACTAATCCCCAGGCTTCACAAAAATTAAAACTTGAACAATACTATAACAAAGTGGCTAAATTTGCAGCAAATACCCCTTTCAGAACCCACCACTGTATAGCAATAAAAAGCCTAAATTGGTTAGAACTACATCATCAACTAACATACAAAAAGCTTCTTACCACCTATAAGATTATCCTGCATCCATCTGCCTGTCCAGAACTAAAAAACATTCTATACAGCTATGTTTCTAGTTGGTAATTGTGATCTAGTGACCAAAAACTCCTGTCTGTCTACAAACCTATAAAATCGTATAAGGTGGCTAAGGCCTGGACTTGCTTACCTGTATCCATCAGATCAATAGCCTCCCACCCGTCTGAAAGACTTCCTAGCTAAAATCTAGCTCTGTTCTTGCTCAAAACCAAAATAAACTATATCCCTAAATGTGAACAAGTAACTTTTCTTTCCTTATACCTACTCTCCCTTCTTCACTTACTTCTTTACTTCTATCAAATTCTCTTCCCTGACTTTCTCTCTAAATATACCATAAGCCTGTTTTTCCCTCACTTCACATTGAAATTCCTGTTTGTATTAGACTAACTTACCTGTAATTTTTCTACAAACTCCCTAACATTTCTATAAATATTAAATAATTGTCGTATAACTTGTATTAATTAACTAAAGTTTTTATATAATCACTAATTTGTTATAATTATTTAAACTGCATATGTTTTTGTTTTATTTTTGAAGACTGTAAAATTATTCTTCTTAAAATGTTTTGTAATAATTTGGAACTTTTCTCCCTAGACCTCCTCTGACAATGAGCTGCTACCCAGTTGAACCTTCCCAGTAATCAAATGTCAACAAATAAATAATCCACAAAAAATCACTTATTTCACTTATTTCAGCATTTGACTATCAATATTCTCCTTTTAACAAAATCAGTTACTACATTCTGTCACTAACTTGATTACTTGTGATATAGGAAGAACATTGTATGTCATCTCTTTTTAGTAATCATTACATAAAAAAAATCACTTTGTGTTAATGATTGAAATAGTTGATCATTAAGTCATTTTGATGCATTTTGAAATTATAATCTTTGAGATGCTTGAATATGCTGTTATCTAAAAAAGCATACTGTACAATCTTTAAGGTCAGTTGCTTTTCCCCAAAACCATATTGTGTAAGTAATTTCATAATATACTTTTAAAAGTGATTAAAGTTTTTAAAAAGAAGTTTTTTATAAAAAAAGTTTTAAATAAATATTCATTTAATGTATGTATAAATAATTATTTATTTATTTATTTATTGAAATATTTATATTTATACATATATATATATGTATTTTATATTTAGAAATGAACATGATGACAGTTTTTAAATGAGAGCAAATAACCTATGTATTTTAAGGAATCCTGCACTTTTACCAGATGGGCATTAATATTCATGAGCTTGTGCACCCTGATAGGGGAGTTTGAATTAATAAAGAAAGGTCTATGGACAATTTACATAATTAAATTGAATTGATTTACTATTTAATGGTTGTAATTAACTATTGAGATTTGTCTGATGAAGTCCTATGTTGAAGGACGAAAACGCATACTGAACTGTTGTAGTAAGAGCGTTAATACAAGTTGCCGTTTGCTTTTGCTTTTCACTTGTTTTTAAAAATTTGTGGAATAAACTGCTTGGACTGAGTTTCAACATTTCCTGGCACTTATTTTCGGTTTATACTTTTAAAAGTCTTTTTGTTATACACAATACTTATATTATAATATTTAATGAAATGTAACCAATGGGCAGCCATGGTGTTGCAGCGGTTAGCGTTGCTGCCTCACAGCAAGAGGTTCTCTGGTTCGATCCTCAGCTGGGGTGCCTTCTGTGCGGAGTCTGCATGTCCTCCCTGTGGTTGCGTGGGTTTCCTCCGGGTGCTCCGGTTTCCTCCCACATCCCAAAGACATGATGTAGGTGGATTGGACACTCTAAATTGGCCCTAGGTGTGAGTGTGTGCATGTGTGTGCCTTCTGTGGAAGGTTGGGCACCGGGCTGGCAACTCGACACTGTAAAACTCCACTGCCAATCATGAGCGGACAGGTGATCCGCTGTGGTGACCCCTAACTGGGAAAAGCCGAAAGAAGAAGAAGAAGAATGAAATGTAACCAATGAAAACTAAAGAATCCAACAGATAAATCCAAACAGACTTCCAAGACAGCTGCACATTGAGTAACAACTTAATTCTAGTTCTCCCAGTGTGAAAACAGAAACTCAGCAGAGAAGGCCAGTAGACTTGTGTTTGTGAGTAAATTTCAGTAACTGACTAGTAAGTGTACTGTCTGCATATCAGGAAAAAAATACAGAGGACAGAGCACTTAGGGAAAACTTGAGATTTTCGGCTATACCAGAGAAGTTAGAAGGAGCAGACTGCATTCATTTTATGAAAACAAATAAGCAACTGGACTGGTATTTCACAACAGGAGTTGTTGGTTGTAAGGGGACATCATGTGTATGCTCTAAACTTGGCTATGAGAAAGCAACCTAGACCTTTAATAGTAAAGATGCAATCCTACTAGCAGAAGTTGTTGATTCCAACAAAACTGGTGCAGAAGGACAAAGTACTAAATGTGGGAGACAGCAGAGTATTTGTGGAGAATGATTACCTATTGTACACCAGGCAGAAGATGAGTACATTTATTCCATTATTCAGGGAATGTTGAGATGCAGGTGTGAGATTCAAACTGCTGTACCCAGCTGTCTTCAAGGTATTCTTCCCTGTATGGACAAAATGAGTTTTTGATGAAGTACATGCTAAGGAGGAAATACAAAAGTTTGCCCATCAAAAAGTAAGCTGTGAAACAGAAGACGATTCTGCTTCTTGTTCTTCTGGTAATACCACAGAGAGACTGTAGCTGTAAAACCTTATCCAATGTTTCAATGGAAAATGATGGCGAGAACGAAAGAAGCATGAGAGTTGACTAGAAGAATCAAGAGTACGTTGGAAATGAAGCAGAGGCAGGATTTGGGAGATGGAGATGAATAGGAATAAAATCAGTAACTTGTGTGTTTACAATGCGATAATTATATTTGTAAAATATCACAGAAGAAAATCTGGAAAATATTGGACATTTTCAGAATTTTTTGGGCTTGTGGGGGACTCAAAAGCATACTACTTCATGGCATTAATGTTCGGAAAAATGCTTTGGAGAGGGGAAAAGAAGGGAGAAAGTAACAGTAACTTAACATTTTTTTCCTAAATATAACTATTTTTCTGGTGTGTCATTTTCTTTGCAAGCTGTACAATTTTCTCAATTATTTTTAAGCATAATATGGATTGTAAACAGGTGCTTCTGTTCTTTTTTCTTTTTACTCTCCCTTCTTCTCTCTTTCTTTTTGTTCAGTTTTAAGAAATGTAGGCACTGCAATGTAAAAGAAAAAGCCTGGTTAAAAAAAAAAGTTTGATAAGAGAAAACTTAATATGCTTTTTCTCATTCTTGAATAGGGGAATGACTGGATTAAGGACCTTAGAAGATTGATTTGGTAACAAGTTTTAAGAGAAAGCGCAAGTAAATGAAAAAGAATATTGAATATTAAGAGGCTTTTTTCTAGCAAATACATGTTTGCTTAGTAACAATTCTGCAGTTGGTTTTCATGTTTCCATGGAAATAATCTGATTAAGAGAAACTGGCTGTCTAGTTCTCATGTCTCCAGGGAGACAATCTGATAAAGAGAAACTGGCTACAGTCTGGTGGAGAGTGACTGGCTGAGGAGGAAAAAAAAGAAAAGAGAAATTGGCTAGGACATAATGTTCTCTGAAAGCATTCAGGGGGGTTTCCCAGCTGGAAGAGCTATAAAGCTAAGGCAAAACCAATTAACACTTAGTAGAAACACAGGCTGCATTATGTGTTATAGCATGCATAACCTTTCTTTTATATTAACTCAAGTCTGTCTGTCAGTTTGGGACTTTTGTTTCTAATAGGAGGGTAAAACTTCAATATTTGAAGAAATACATAGTTTTGTTTGTTAGTATTAAGTTAATATGTTTTAGGGGGTGTTGGGGGTATATTTGTTTGGTTTTTTTTTAGGGTTTTTAATAAAACAAAAAGTTTTGTATGATGTGTGCCCACGGGTTCATGTCTATCGATCGACAACTCACTATATCGACATCCACTTCACCGACATCTGAAATACTCGACACCGCAAATCACGGACATTTAACAGGTAAGAGATTTAAATTCGCTAATCATGCCTACCATGTTTTAGTAAGTATGGCAGTGTTATGCATGTCTGGTAGGCATGATTAGCTAAATTTAAATCTCTTACCTGTTAAATGTCCGTGATTTGCGGTGTCGAGTATTTAAGATGTCGGTGAAGTGGATGTCGATATAGTGAGTTGTCGATCGATAGACATGAACCCGTACCCACACATGAATTTGTTCAGCAATATCCTTATTTATGATAAAATTACATATTTAGGAGTATGGATTAAAAATTATTCTGTTGTGGCAGCTAAGGATATATGGGATTAGACTAAACAAACGATAATACAAAAACTGAGAAAATGAAAAAGCTTTGTTATATGGATAAGGATGTAAGATACAAGCAGTCAAAATATTTTAGTCCCTTTAGTCTTATACACAGATTAGGCATAATTTTATCAACCAGAGGAGAAGTTGTGGATAACAATTAATAAAGAGCTGAAGGACATTATCTGAGAGGGGAAGACAGCAAGAGTCAAGTGGGATAAACTGGTTCTTCCAGTAGAATGCGGCAGATTGGGATTACCCTATTTGAAGCTCTATTTCAGAGCTACACAGTTAAAGCTCCAATACATAGCACAAGCAGAAAACTATAATTCAAACTGGAAAGAGATGATGTTGAAACAGGGGGGGAAGCTTAAGAAACAAGGAGAAACTGGGATTTTGGGTGCAGTATATACTGCGCATATACTATTTTCTTCTTTACTTTTACAATGATCAGTGAAATTTGGATTTCATTTATAATGTTTATTTCAAACGTTACAGAAAAAAAACACTGGCAGACATTTGTTAAACAAAACAAAAAACTCTCAGAACAAGTTTACTGTGAGCAGTAGTAAAGGTATCTTCCTTGAAACTCATATTTATGGAAAGTGTATCTGGCAAGCCGCTGTGCTGAGATGCATAACCATATAGGCTATAGCGAAGTACTAATTATTGCCTATGTGAAAGGAATACCGATTCAAAAAGAGTGTGTAATGCATTTGCTAACAGCCCGGGATAGCCCCCTGTTTGCAAGTGTTCCTTTTCAAGGGCAGTGTAGGACAATTATCTGGTAAATCAACTTTATGTGTGTCACAAAGCAGACAAACAAAGGCTGAAGGAATCAAACCCACACTACAAGAAGCAGCTCATTAACAGCTCATAGCCTTACTAATCTACATTAAGTGCCAGTTAAACACTGTTGTAGCCCAACACAGTGAATTTCCATGTTCCTGCAAAAAACAAGCTAAATTAAAAATGCATTCATAGTTAAAATATTAACATTTATTCACAGCCAAATAATAAACAAACTGTCAAGAGTAAAAAAGGCAAGAAAACTAAGGATCAAAAACAAAGAGAACAAAGAAACCAATGAACATGGTACATATGATGATGCTCCTGTTTACTACAAGTGAATCCTTCCTTTATACCACAGCTACTCTGGGATGAGGAACCAAGTATTTATACACATTCAAGTACACACACAAAATTTGTGACCATCAGTTGCAGACCGTTGTATGACTCTGGACCCCTCAGACGTATGCTTGCAATCAAATTAACAAATGAACAAATACACAAATAATGACCTAGAAATGTATTTTAGCTCACTGCTTTGAGAACCATACAGTACAAGTACAAGAATAAGAGACTAGGATGCAAAATCAGGAATAGATTTTAAATATTGGTCTTACATACTTAGTACCTTGCTAATAGAACATGTTTTTCATTAGCAAGCAATTTCTGCAAAATATAAATTCTGAAACTCACACTTGACATTATTTAGTGACTGTAGTTTTCAACACTTTACAGAAAACCATACATTTTACAAGGCACAGACCACAAATATTAGGCAAAACTGGGAACTATGCCTTCTGTATACACACACACACACACACACACACACACAAATAACCATCAGTTACCAACATTTGTATGAATGTACACCTCAGCTCACTGCTGTCAGGACCATACACTGCAAGTTATTGCATCTTGCCTCTGCCCTCTCAACTTTTTAGCTCCGAGTCAAAAACAAATATCCCAAATCAGAAACAAATTTTAAATATCATCTTATATACTCAGAAAATTTGCCAGAATAGCAAGTGTTGTATTACTAAACATTTTCTGATACTATGGACTCTGAAACTCACATGCCTATCAATATTTAGTTACTATAATCCAAAACAATTTCCCAAAACAGAAAATATTTTACAGGAAGAGGCCAAATGCTTCTCAACCTCTTTACTCAAGAATTCTGGACAAAACCAAAACTAATGGGAAGACAAAGGCCCAAAGAGGAATACATTACTATTATTATATATATATTTTTTATTTTATCTAGTGGCTAACTGGATAAAGCCACTGTAAAAGTGCCCTTTTCAAGTGCAACCCAGAAGCACTGTCTGGTTAAGTGATTTGCTCAAAGTCACACAATAGGTAAATGGAGACAGAAGAAATAAAACCCTATATTTTTAGCTACAGGAAGCACTTCATTAGTAGCTCATAGCCTAATTACCTGACAGCTAATTCCCTTAAAAGTTAACAGAGCAACAGGTCTTACATAGGCATGTAATTTCTGAACAATATGAACTTAGAAAGTCTAATGACTGGAATTACTGACTGACTGACTAACTATAACCCTCAGTGGGTTACATGAAAATTAAAAAAAAATAATGAGAGTTGGGGCAAAAATCTGAGGTAAAATCATAGAAGCTCAGCATAATCAGGGATAGATGAGAGGCAGACAACTCTAATTCACGTAAAATGTTGAGCGCGACAGTCATACATGTCTTTTCAGAATAACAATAAGAAGTATGAATCTCTGATGACTGCTCTTATTGACCAAATATAATCCTCAATGATTTACCAGAAAAAAAATCAAAAATTTTATGAAGGATGGCAAAAATGTAAGACAATATCAGAACCATTCTGCAAAATTGGGACAGATGCTAAGCAGACATCTCTAATTCACTTTAAAAGTGAGCAGAACAGCAGGCTTTGCATCGACATGCATTTTCTGAAAATAAGAAATATAAAACTCTAATGATAGGCATTATTGATGGACTGTAATCCTTAGTGATTTACCAGAAAATTAAGAATGTAATGAGGGACAGGGTTAAATAGAAGGCAAAATCAGAGATGTTCTGCAATACTGGGGACAAATGAGAGGTACACAATGCTAAATTCATTTAAAAAAGTTAACAGAACAAAAGTCATTGTATAGATATGCATTTTCTCAATAATAAGTATATGGTGGCATTAGTCAATGCTATGAGTCTAAAAAGAAAGATGCCAGAACATGAGACTTTCCTGTAACTGGAACACATTTATATCTGCTTAGTTACTGCAACCTGGTTTTAATGCAATTACATCATTCTCTGTATAGCAGAATTTAGTGTCTATTATGCCTTCAGGCCTTTGAGTAACTGCAGGGGAGTATCTATATCTGTCATAAAGACCATCACCACAATTCAAATTATCCACAACCCTAATGTGAAGCTCTTGAAGATCAAATCCACTTTTTACTTCATTGCTAACTACAGATCCCTACCAATGTCCCCTAAAGATCATGAAAACACTTCTAAAAATGTATATGCTCAGCATTTCCTAGACTTTAATATCAATGCACTGGAGCAAACTGTGAAACTATCCACTAGAGGCTGTAATATCTTTGACCTGGTCCTTACCAACCAAGCCCAGACCCTGTATTCCACTACACATCTCCTCGTTCTAAGTTAAATCTGATCAGAAATCAGCTACCTACAATGTCATGCTTAATGGTGATGGCACCACCCCACCACCAAATGAAACTGTCTCTAGGGACTTCTCCAGGGCAAACCTACCTCAATTTGCAGAAGACCTATGCAAAATTCTCAACAATCCTCAAAAACAGACCTAAATGAGAGTGATGCCACATTCATTTCCAATTTGAACCATCATCTAAATAGCTGAACAGAATATTATGCACCCATCTGCCCTAAATATAAAGGCAAATTCAAGAATAAGCCTCTTTGGTGGAAATCTTGTCTTAATAAACTGCATGACAAAATAAGGAAAACAATGAATTAATAAACTGTATAAAAAAGGGAAATAATGAAAAGTTGTAAGAACTCTCCATCCCGTATCTCAAGACTGTACTGAATTATGTCAGCAAGGCAACATAAGAGCACTTTTAGAAAATGTAAAGCAGAGTACAAACTTCCGGTCATTACAGATATCAAAGGCAAACTTTATCCCACTTATCCATATTGTTGCACCCATGATCCACGAAAATGTAATTTCTCCTGTAATTACCTTGGAACAATTCTTAGAATCCCTGTCAAAAGCTAAAAATAATATTTCTATGAGACCAGATAACATACCAGGCTGCATTCTCATCAGTGTCAATTATGCATTATTTGTGCCTTTTCTTAAATTGTTCAAACTCACCCTATCCACAGGGCTTGTCCCTGTTACCTGGAGAACAGCTGCTGTGACTCATCTACATAAGGGCACCCCCCTGTCCACAGTCCATGTAATTATAGACCCATCATCAGCCTCACCAGTCTTATATGCAAAGCCATGGAGTGTATCGTAGCAGCACTCATTTATGCAGACACAGATAACTTAAATCATCTAGAGCACACTCAGTTTGGTATTGTGAAGAGCAGGTCCAGTTTCCTGAACCTAGTAAATGTCTTTGAAAAGATTACAGATGCTGTGGACAGTAGTCACTTTGAGCACACTGCTTAGCTTGACCTAACAAAGGCTTTTGACACTATCCCTCATATATGTACCCTCTCTAAATGGAAATTTTCATCTAGTAATTTACTTTGCATTTATCCAAGCCAATATCCCTGAAGTGTGGTTAACCAAGTTTGCTGATAACTGCAAGCTGGGCAGTGTTATCTGTTGGTTCATCCACTGATACTAAACTGCTCCAAAAAGGGTTGAACTATGCGCGTAAGTGTTATACTGAAAATGGTAAATGAAAAAAATATATATCAGCACAGTAACATTCAGCAAAAAAGCAGCTCCTACATCATATGTAACATGTGGTACTCCTCTTTAAATAGATAGTCATAAAATACCACTTACTTACACGGACAACTATCTCTCATTCGGTCAGCATGTGTACAACTATCAATTATTCGATCAGCATGTTTGCACCATAGTCAGGAAATCTTTCCATCTGACCCTGTCAATTTCCAAGGGAATATCTTCAAGAGCCAAAGATGTCATAGTACCGCACTGTACTCTTCCCTTATCCGATCCATCACTGAATACAATGCCCCCTTTGGTATGTACAAATCGAAGTATATAATTTAAAAGCCCCAGTGATTTTTAACCAAAGAAATTAAAAACCTTAACACATTCACTAAAATGGAGCTCTAGAGGTTAGTATTCTAATTTTCAGTGAATGCATGCTGAGCTTTATGACAAAATCAGGTTATGTCCTCAGATTTCGACAAATAATATATCCCTGGAGCCACACGGGTTACTAAAGAAATGTAAATGGCAAGCTCTTCAGCACAAACAAATGTTTACAGTGGTAGTCTCCATCAGATTCTACATCACAATCTGGACTTCATAAGTCATAATAAACAGAGTATATATCAAATTTTTAATATTTTGTAAACAACTTACAATATATCACTAATCAAGCAAGCTACACGTACTGTCAGCAGCATTTCATTTGTTGATCTGTGAGCTTTTATATGAGGCTAGGGAGTTCTGTCTGTGTTACTCATTTGTTGAGATATTTTGAGAACTATGATAATTATGACATATAATTAAATAGTGTATGAACAACAAAGAACATGTCTTTAGCACTAGCACTAGACAGAGGTCAAAGATCAGTACAGTTGTGTTGCCCATTTTGCAAGCTTTAAGATGAAATATTTCAATAGCTTATATGTAACATGGTTCTGAACTATTAATGGTAATATGAACAGGCTATATCAGGTGCCTAGAGGCATCAGTAGGATGTAACTATAGAAACACTTGGAGGAGTCACTAGACTATAGAGACAGCTAAATCCTTCAACTATTCTGATAGATTAGTACAATTATCCTTATACTCAGTAGCTTACTGGCTACTCCAAGGTGACTTGTGGTTTTCTTTTGGAACCATGAAAGACCTAATTTTTTTTTACCTCCGATTTCTTCAGAAAACCAGTGACTTCACAAGTAACCATACCAAGGAGCTACATTTATACAAACTAAAAAAGAACTTATGGGAGGGATAAATTCCTAACTCAACCTACTGCTAGCCTATGAAACAAATTATCACTACAGGTCATGCAAAGCATTCCTTCATCTGCCTTTAAGACTAGTCTTGGTGACTGAATGGGTAGACATAAATTTACACCATGGTCATCATGTGCAGCCCTGTTTGATTTCAGAGGACACTATTAAATGCTCATTAAGGGGGGCAAGAAGTTCTAAGCACATCTGGTTAAAGGTGTCTGGCTCTGCATCTTATTGGCTCCTGTGACAGCTTGCCTGATATTGTTCCTGTGCTCTAATATTCCTGTGGAATGACTGGTGCTACTGACTTACTTTAATCCTTAGCTACTTACCAGAAAAATAACAATTGAAACATTTTATGACAGATGGCAAAGATATCAGAAACTTTCTGCAAAACTGGGGACAGATGAGAGGCAGACAGCTCTAATATACTTAAAAAAGTTAACAAAACACATTTAGCATCAACGTGTATTTTCTGAACAATAAGCACTATGACACTCTAATGACAGGCATTATTAGCTGACTAAAATTGTAAACATTTTATGAGGATTAAGGCAAAGATATGAGCCAAAATGAGCAATGTTCTATAAAGCTAGGGACTGATGAGAAGTAGAGTTATGCCTGATGACTGAGAGGGTATAATTCACATACACATGTATGTAGACACGCAAACATGCACTCAAATACAGAGTGCACTGCATAGTTAATTACCAGATCCACACTAAATATGGCAACATCTTCAGCACTGTGTGGTACTAGCTTTTTCTAAAAGACTGTGTTAATACTACATTACAGACTTGTCTGCTACTGGTCCATTTTGCATTTTGATTGTGACAAGCTCTAGGAAGTCTCTCTGTCTCTCTCACTGACTCTATATATGAGCCAATGAAAAAGAAGAAATCAGAGTGGTCACACGTCAAAACAGAGCAGTGGAGTGGACCAGTTTTAGATGACAAAATCAGAGATGAGAGATATGGGTAGTACAGGGTGGGAAATTTTGTTTTGTAACACTGACATTTATGAGGTCCCACCAGCTAGTATCAGGCCCTTGGCAGCTGCTACCTGTCAGTCTGGGCTAAATCTGGCCCTGAAATATATTTGTTGAACTCCCTGTAAATAAGAATTCCATTAAATTGGGAGACTTCAGCTATCCCTCAATAAACTGAAGCACATATACTTCCAATGTTGGATATGCCTAGAAGGTCTTAGTTTTAATAAACAAACAATACCTGGATCAGATAGTTAACAAACCCACTAGAGGACATAATATTTTCAGTTTGGTACTTACAAATATAGCAACTTTGTGCACTATCCTCACAGCATCTCATTCCCTAGCTAAGCTGGACCTTAAACTAGTGAATGTCACTTTCAAAATCTGCAAATACACTGCTTCGAATATCTTAGAATTCAAGGATTTCAAATGTACTAACCTCATCAAATTCCAAATTCTATGACAAGGTTTCAAAATTTAGTCATGGCAGTATCAGCTCCAATGAAGACACAACAGGTAGTTTCACAATGGAGTTCTACACCCATTAAGACAAATGTATTGAGATGGCACTCCCAACCAAACCAAAATATAATGGGAAATTCAAAAACAAGAAAACCAAGAACCCGAAGACAACAACCTCAAAAAACACTATCTCAAAAACCAAAGGAAGCAGGAGCAGCCATATGGAACACCAAAAAAATTCTTTAATATAACACACCATAAATAAATAAACAGGAGTAAGCACTTTCGCCCATTACAGATTTCATCAGAATAAATTAACAATATAAAAGCACATTTTAAATACCCCTGCATTAAAGTCACGTGATCAATGTCAACAAATCATAATTAAGAATCTATTTAGAATAAAAAGATCTATTGCCTAAAAAGCTATCAGTGGAAAAAAATAATAGTACCACTAACCAAGTTTATAAAGTCAAAATCAAACAATACAAGATTTTAATCTCAAAACACTGCCTATAAAAATGTGATCATTAAGTCTGGGTAGAGCCATGGCATTTATCCTAAGCTGCTAATGTAGTTCTCTTTCTTCAATCAAATCTTCCATGATCTAGGACCTTTTACTATATGATCTAGACCAAAAAAAAAAGAAAATAATGATTAGGATAAGTCATGTGTTTAGCCAAAGAATTTTTCATATTTTCCTTCCTGATGTCCAACAAATGTTCATATAGGATCATAGGAGATTACTAGGCTAATGGCTAATGGCTCTCCCTTACAAGCCTAGCCAAGAGTTTATCCCCAAAAAGAAACCTCAGTCAGCACCTGTTGTACCTGTAACCCCTGTCATTGAGGGACACAGGTGGAACCCCTGGGACAAATTTGTGGTTTCCCATCCACTCATCAAGGTTGATCTTGAAGACGGTCAGCAAGGAACTCTATTTGACGTGTATGGGGAGTCTATTCCAGAGATGGGCCAGCCTCTGGGAGGCAAACCTGCCTCTCCAGCAGGTTTTGTTGATGTTGCATATTAGATTCAAGCGTTTCAAGTGGGTAATGTGAGAGGAGTTATACTTGTGGATATGGATCATCTCTAATAGGACAGGGTTCCTGATTGCTTTGTAGGCGAGACACAGATCACCTCTGTGCAATCTGTATGATACCAAGTAGAGTGATAGTGATTTGAGCCTATCCACATCGGACAAGTGTTAGAGGCCATGGATTCTCTTTGTGAGGTATTTCTGTGGCCTTTCCAGTTGGTGAAGATGTTTGGAGAGGTACATACCAAATCGGGTGTTATACTCAATTATTGTTCTAATGAGGGAGGAGTATAGAGAGGTAATAACCTCCTTTTTTCTGGATGCAATCCCTTTACTTATGAGGTGAACCAAGTAAAAGGCTTTTCTGAAAACTGCCGCTACATGATGGTCAAATGTGAGATTGTTATCAACCTGAGTACCCAGGTCTCTCACCACAGGTTGTGTGTTTAGGGGGTTGCCGTTGTTGTGGTAATCAGTAGTGGCTGTGTTTTTGCCAAATGGTATGATGATACTTTTTTTGCATTTAGCTTGAGGCCATGACTTTGGCACCAGTCATTAACTGCTGTGAGCCCTCTTACATTATGTTACCATCATTTGGGAGTCAATGACAGCACCCAACTTACAGTAGTCCACAAACCTGGTCAGCGACAAGCCTCTTGTTTTTGCCTGGACCTCTGAGAAATACATGCCAAACAGCTGGGGTCCCAAAACAGATCCCCAGGGAACTCCACTAGTGACAGGTCTGCTATCAGAAGTGGAAGTGCCTATTTAGCAGTTGGCCACCTACCTGATGAGAAAGGGATTTATGCTAAGTTGTGTTAGCTTTTCGATTATGCCTGAGTGGGGGATTTTGTCAAAGGCCTTGGTCAAGTCAAGGTGAGCTGTATGTACTGACTTTCCCTCATCCAGGGCCTTGGTGACAGTCTCAAAGAAGTCAACCAGGTTCAATAGGCAAGATCTGCCCTTGACAAATCCAAACTGGGTGAGGTCAAGTGCTTGGAGATTGCCTATGTCCTTGTTTATGAGATCCATAATAATATGCTCCATGGCTTTATAGATCAGATTTGTCAAGCTAATGGGGAAATAGTTTCCAGGATCAGTAGTGGCACCACCTTTGTGCAATGGTATAACATTGGAAGTTCTCCACTCTGCTGGAATGAAGCCTGTACTTAGGCTCTGGTTGAATAGGGTGCTCAACTGCAAAGCCAGTTCTTGCTGGAGATGGCGCAGAATACAGTCTGGGATATTATCAGGTCCCATGGAAGCTGTGTTCTTTGCCTTGGATAGAGCCTTTAACACTTGATCTACTAAGATGTGAGGTATGGGACAAGTATTGGGGATGTCGAAAGAGCCTTTTTGGGGGGGACCTATATCCAATCTTTCAATTTTCTTTGAATTTTACCCACATTGAACCCATTTCAGTTCTGACACTTGACAAGGTAAACAACACCCTATGTATTGCAGTTACAAAAAGGTAGCTTTTATGTTCACTTGATTTACCTTAACAGAGGTAGCAACTAGTATATGGTTACATTGGGAACCAAACCCACATTTTGCTGTACCAACTTTTTTATCACCCATATAACAACCCATGTGGTTCCCATATTCCAAAAAGTTCTTCAGGGCTCTACTCTTCCAATATACTACAAGCGGTTTGTCACCCACTTTTTCAGATACACTGTTAAAGCAAGTGAAAACAAATGCAGCACAGTATATATGTTCTGGACATTTTCTTCTTCTTTCCTACTGTTGATGCCTATTTTTTTTACCAATGCCTGCCTTCTGCTGCTCCACCATATTGTGTGTGGTGTTTCTCCCAATTCATTATGGAACAGCACTAAATAATTTTTTTAGTGTTCCATACAGCTGCTCCTACTTCCTTTGGTTTTGGGCATTCACATCTTTTGAGGTTTTGTCTTCGGGTTCTTGGTTTTTCTGTTGTGATGTCTTCTCCAGAACTGATTGGAAGCAGTGGGGGCCATGGGAATATGAATTTGGATGGCATATTAGCAAACATTGGGTTGTTGATGGAACTGGTACAGGAACTAACACTTTTCGGTAAGTGAACAAACATGATTTTCATAATACTCCCTCCTGTTTTATTACCGCTGGACAATGGGAATCTCTGGAGGTTATTGTGAACCTGGCTCAAGTCTTTAATAGGGAAAGTAAACACTTTCAGACTGGTTTAATGATGGCCTTAACTTTGGAGGTAGTGAACTGATAGAAGTGCGTTCTTTGAGATACCTTATGGATAAATTTGAGAGTACTCTGTTCAAATTTCATAAGTTACAACTACAGAATGCATATTTCTGTGAGTGTCTCAAAGTTAGAAGGGTCTCCAAAGGGCTGCTGTCCTGAAAATTCCCCACTGGGTTAGTGTTTGATTCTCCGCTTCATAAGGAACTTATTTGTCTATATGACAAACATGATTGTGAGCTCCTGGAAGTTTTAATGAAGCCTAACCAGAGGATGATTAATGAACTGATCCAGAAAGCTAATAAAATGGACTCACTGATCACAAAAGATCTATTATTTGATCAGCATATTCAACACTACAACAACATTTTTGGGAAGATCAACAAAAGCATATTGGAGATCAAAAAAGAGAAAGGAAAAGAAAATGGAGAGAGACAAAACCGAATACTTAGGACGAGTGTATCCTAAACCTCTAATCTTAAAAAAAATCACACTACAGAATCTTTGAATATAATGAAGGGGGGTTTTGTGAGGAGTATGAGGTAACAGTAAGCAATGATGCCCCCCCCCCCGCCTTTGGAGAATGGTACAGTTCAAAGATTGAAAAGACTAAGAAACCAGAGAGATCAGCAGCACAACTCACCCCGTGCATACAGGTATGTTCAAAATCAGCGGAGTTGACAAAACAATGGAGGGTCAGTGCAAGACTAATGGAGATGATTTTAGAATCTGAGGAGGAATTAAATATGGTAACTGCCATGAATGAGTCTCTGATTTTGCATGAACCTGGACCGCAAGTGATATTCAATACTACAGGTGATTTTAAACTTTAAAATTTTATGAATAACTGTTTTGATAGTGAACACGCCAACTTGCTTTGTAAAGGAACCATGTTTGCCCCCTCCTGCCATGCAAAAATTGTTAATCATTTAACTGATTTGAAAGTTTACTTAAGGAAGTTGAATTTTATAGTCATTTTTGATGGGGACACTATTGATTTTGGAAGTAACACCTTTCACCAAAGTAATACTTTTAATCCACCCCTCCCCTTACCTATTCTCATTTTTGAGAAGTTGGTTAAAAATTATTTTAGGTTTATGTGGCAATGCAGCTTACAACATAGGGTTAAATGGAACTTAACTCAGACAGAATATTTGTTGTTATAGAAGCTTGCTCATGACAAAAATGTAAGGGTAATGAAACCCGATAAGGGGGGAAGGGTGGTAATTATGAGCAAAGACATTTATCTTAATAGGATGAATATGTTCATCTTGGATAGTAGTTTTTATGATGAAGTATCACTTAATGTCATACACATTGCCTATAAGAGGATTGATTGTTTACTAAAAGACTTAGTCAATCAAGATCAGATCAAACCAGAGCTGTATGATCATCTAAATGTGAAATTCCCAGTGGTGCCATCTATTTTTGGTATACTACTGACCCACCAATGAGACCCACTGTCAACGTTAGGAAATCGAAAACTCACCCACTTGGCAAATATATCGATCTTAGGTTGAAACAATGTTGTAACCATTTACATATTTATATCACAATTGCTGGGACGTTTTGCTCAAGATTAAAACCTTAGGGTACTCAAAGGATTATGTGTTTCTCATCACTGATGTTGTGGAACTGTTCAACATCATTCCCCATTCTATTGGTATGGAATGGTTCCACGATTTTCTATGTGAATCTACTTCCCTGGATAACAATGATATTAATACCTTGGATTTACTTGTGGAAATATTGCTTAGGAACAATTTTGTATTTCTGGAAGGACAGTGTTTCCAGCAGATCAAATGTGTGGTGATGGGGGCGTCTTGTGCCTCTATCTTTGCCACTATAATCCTAGTCCAGTGGAAAAATAATTTTTGTTTAACAAATTTACTTCTGTCCCCTGGAAATTATATCTAAGATACTTGGATGATCTATTTATTGTTTGGGATAGACCTCTTAATGAGATTGAGCCCTTTACCGAGTATTTGAACTTAACTTCATTTTTTTAAGATTCACCTTTTCCATTGACAACCAAACTATCAACTATTTGGATGTCAGTATTTCCAAGGATACCAATAGGGAATGTATTGTTAGTACAGCATACAGAAAGCCGACCTACTCTAATAGTTTGTTATATTACATGAGCAATCATCCTGAGCACCAGAAATGGGGTATTGTGAAGGGACAATTCATACGTCTGGCCAGAATGGTTTCTGAAGATGACCAATATGACCTTGAAAGTAATAAACTGGCTGACATGTTTGCAGCCCATGGTTACCCTGTATAATTTATTTCTACAGTTAGTTCTAGTATAACACAAAAAAGAAGGGAAGGAACAATTGTGCCTTTACTCAAAACTCCATTTAACACAGTGAAAGAACTATTTGATGGTAACCAAAAGACAGAAACAGACCCTACTCTATCCTTTATTATGGAGCATACCTTTGAGTCTCAATATATTTTGCATGTGTTACACAAAAATTGGTTTGTTTTCATTTGCTTTAATGGTGTATCTGAAAAAGTTTGTGACAAAATGCTTGTATATCAAAATAGTAGATCCCTGAAGAATGTTTTGGAATATGGGAACTACATTGGTTGTTATACGAGCAATAAAATGGTTGGTACAGCCAAATGTGGGTTTGGTTCCCAATGTAGCCATATACTAGTTGCTACCTCTGTTAAGGTAAATCAAGACATAAAAGCTACTTTTTTTGTAATTGCAAAAAACAGGGGGTTGTTTACCTTGTCAAGTGTCAGAACTGAAATGGGTTCAATGTGGGTAAAATTCAAAGAAAATTGAAAGATTGGATATATGAACATTTGTTGGATATCAGTAAGCAAAATACAAAAAAATATTTGGCTAAACATATTAGGATTTATTCTGATCATTATTTTCTTTTTTTTTGGTCTAGACTGCATAGTAAAAAGTCCTAGGGGTGGGCCATGGGAAGATTTGATTAAAGAACTAGAACTACATTGGCAGCTTAGGTTAAATGCCATGGCCCTACCAGGACTTAATGATCACATTTCTATAGACAGTGTATTGGGATTGAAATCTTATATTGTTTGATTTTAATTTTATAAGCTTGGTTTATTGTACTACTATTTTTCCATTGATACCTTTTTAGGAGGTAGATCATTTTATTCTAAATAGATTCTTAATTGTGATTCACTGACATTGATCACATGATTTTAATGGAGGGTATTTAAAATGTGCTTTTATATTGTTAATTGATTCTTTTGAAGTCTGTAATGGTAATGGATGAAAGCGCTTAATCCTGTTTATTTAGATTTTTATGGTGTGTTATATTAAAGAATTTTTTTTAGTGTTCCATACAGCTGCTCCTGCTTCCTTTCATTTTGAAAATTCAAAAACAAACTGCCTTTGTGGTCCTCCAACATAAATAAACTTTACAATAAAAGAAAAAAAAATTAAATTGTACAGCAGATCCAAAATCTCTCATATCAAGGATAGCATCATAAACTTGAAAAATACTATTAGATCTACTAAATGTAGGTTGGCATCTGAAGCTAAAGACAATTATAAATCTGTCTTCAGATATATATATATATATACATATATATATATATATATATATATATATATATATATATATATATTATATTATATTAGGAAATTAAGGAATAACACCCAACCCTGCTCTGAACTTATTCAAAATGGTATGATGCACTCAGGCCAATAAACACTGTCAGTAGAGTAATAGGGTGTGGTAAGGGGGTCAATTGCCCTGGGCACAATCAGCTGATCCCAATCATTATTTAATGCAATACCAGCTTTTAAAAGATGGTATTGCATTTCAAGTCAAACCTGAGCACTTTATTACTCCATGTGTGGTCTAAACTAGGAACTGCTTGCTACATTATATCAAGCGGTTTGCTACAGTTTAAAAGTTTATATATATATATATATATATATATATATATATATATATATATATATATATAGTTTCTTTAACTAAAACCCAAGTATTATAGCATTCCATCCAGTCAGTGTATAACCTGTAGCAACTGTTTGCTGCAGTTTAAAAAGAGGAACATTTTTTTAACCTAAAACATAAGCGCTGTAGCACTCTATGCATGCATGGTATAAACTGTGGCAGCTGTTTGCTACAGATTTTTTTTTAAATAAAATATGTTAATGGAGGATTGGGACAGAGCACAAAACAGGCTCTGAATGGCTGGGGCAAGAGGGGGGATGTGTCATACATCTGGCCATCTGGTTAGTGTGCCAGTAGAAGGAACATCTGATCTAACTGTAATAAGTCAATCACTTGCAATGTAGTGATCAGCATATTAGAGTGAAGCACCTTTTATTTTTGTTCTTCACTTGAAGAGCTTGGAGGAGCACTGGTTGAACCAGCTATGCTTCTGAACACTGACAGTATACTCAAGTTCAGTGTTATTTGCATCCCAGAGACTTTTTTTTTTCAAAGCCTATAAATCTCTGAATCCCTTACACCCACACAGGCACACACACACACACACACACACACACACACACACACACACACACACACACACACATATATATATATATATATATATATATATATATATATATATATATATACACACACACACAGTATGACAAAGGAACCTGTACTCAAAGTGCTTTCTATGACCATGAATACTACTATCATAAGGCCAGACAATATACTTTGTTGATTAATAAACAGTACTAAGGAAGCTCTGGTAGAGCTACTCCTCAAACTTTAGCCTAAGTTAAGCTACAGGCATGGCCGCTGAAGTATGGTGTCCCACAGTGATAATGCCACTGCACAAGAGAGGTCCTAATGTAGACCCTGGGTATTAGAGACACATGAGCCTGACCAGTCTCAAATGTAAAGCCATGGAACATATAACTAACCTTATATACTAGGATATCAAAAATCTCACTAGACTTGACCAACAGCAGTTTGGCTCTGTCAAGAGAAAATCCTGCCAAATGAATTTGGTTAACTTATTTGAGAGGATATAGGTTGTTGACAGTGATCATGCTGTTCACATGGTATATCTTGACCCCAAATGTCTGACACCATACCCCACTGTGAGACTGTAAGTAAGCTTAATGTTTGAAAAACAGATCACAATGTGCTATGATAGATAGCAAACTGACTAAATGACAGAACCTAGACAGTGGGAGTGGGAGGTGCCTCATCAGAAAGTGTGAGGGTAACCAGTGGAGTCCTCCAGGCCTCAGTGTTGGGACCCTTCCTTTTCGCCATTTACATTTCTGATCTCCAGACTGGAAACCAAGACCTCTGATTAAGTTTGCAGGTGACTGGGAGTCATTGTCAAGCCCCCATCTGATACCTTAACCCTTCAGCAAGAACTTACACAAAATAACTTGTTTACTGAAAATTTTCTCAAGTTAAATGTAAAAAAGTGCAATATTTTCCTATTTGGTAGACATCCCTATCCCTCAGTATACAGCATACATAATACTCCACTTCAAAATGAAAATATTGCTAGAGACAATGGATCATGGGTTGATAATGCCATCTGTTTTGATCATTGTGTCACAACAGCAGTCAGAAAATCCTTCTAGTTAGTGCAGCTAGTTACCAACAGAATATTACTTAGATCTAAAGACTTCAGTATTCCATTGTAGTTATAATTATTAGGCCAGTTATTGAATACAATGCCTCCTTCAGGATGCATCTCACTAGACATATAAACAACTAGAAAGATCTCAGAGGTTCCTAACTAAGAAGATCACAGGCTTAACGACCATGAGCTTCCAAGAGAGACTGGAAGCGCTATCCCTTTTTTTCAGTATTTTACAGGTTCTAGAGAGGAGATCTATGCTTGCCTTGCCTTCCATGCCATTAGAGACCCAGTTGTCCTAGATCTCTTCTCATGCCACAAGTCTAATATGCCCGCAAATACTAGCACCATGGACATACATTTTTACCAGCAGATAAGTAAATGTGTTGGAGAGACAGATTCATTATGCATTGCCTTCCCCACCTCAAAAACAAATTGCCTCTGTAGATCAAACAATGTGATACCATTATCCTTCGAAGAGAATGTAGACGATTGAATGGGTATCCACAAATTCACCCCAGGCTTGACTGGACTAGCCCTCCTAGAGAAATGGTGTATAGCCATAGCATGAGTTCTGACAAGGTATAAATGGTCACAAGATTAAACTGCCATCCTATAGACAGGGAGAATAGCCTAAGGGTGAGTATTGGTAAAGCATAAATGGTCACAAAATTCCATTGCCTTGAAATTCCCATGGATCCTATGAAGAGTGTTTTTTATCTTATTTATAGCCTCAAAACTTTCTTTTTTCAGCTTGCCATAACAAGATTAATTATATGTTATTAAATGGCAGTGATATATCAAAAACAGCCATATTGTCTCCTTTTATCTGCAGCATTGGGAATTGCTGTTCTGTTATCCTGTAGCAGGCATTGTTAAGCATAATCTACTTGAATGGAGATTATCTCTACTCTGAGTGACACCAGGTTGTTCTCTTGTGTCCTTCCCACTAGCATTATGGAGCACATCATACTATTTGTCTATACATATACCGTGACTGTCCAATAAGGTAAAAAGATGTGTTAAAGATAATTTTCACAATATCTGGTTAATTTACCAGACAGAAGCAGTGACCTAGTTCATATTTTGCAAATAGGCTTTTGTAGCCAAAGGGGAGAGTTACTCCTTCAAGATGGATCAGAATTCTCTTTAAGGAGAAGACTGAGAGCAAAAGACCTAAAGGAGATGAATCTGGTATGATACAGGTTTGTACTAAGAAAAAGTATCTCTTATGGTCTTTGCCATTTATTGGAGAATACTAGGTTTCTTGCAATGTTAGTTACTATAGTTGCAGCAAAAGAACGTAGTGGAATCTAGGATATCCAAAAACAAAGTCCAGCAAACAAAAAGATGCCCAATGCTGAGAGTAAGAACACTTTTAATTCCAAAAAACAGATAAAAACAAATAAAAACAGGTAAGCGCTTTCACGATTGCTCGCCTCTTCAGACCTTAACAAACAGTATGAAAAAACAGGCCTTTAAATACAAAAACTTCCAGTTAATTAAAGCCAATTAAAACTGTTGGGTGTTAACACTTATCAGTGAACTAAGCCTCTCTTCTTTAGGAGAGGCTTTAAAGCAACAGCACTATTCAAACCAGGTGGCACATATGCTTTAAAGTTGACAATCCATTTTAACTCCGCAAATTCAGTCTCATTACTCAAATCCCCTTCCCTTAAACTTTCATTTAATTTCTGTAATACCAAGAACTTAAAGCTGTGACTCATACCATCTTCAGATACGTTTCCCTAATGCATTTGTTAATTTATTATTTCGTATATCACTCTGATGCTGCAGAATCCTGTCCTTAAACATACGATTTGTCTTTCCTATGTAATATGAATCACATACATTAAACTTAGCCATATAGACCAAATTTTTTGTACAACAATCTGTATAAAAGAACAGCTGCATAGGTTCCATACTTAATGGATGCATAATTAAGTGTGTAGACCATATATAACTGCATGCCTTGCAAGACCGACATACATGAGTGCCCTTACGCTGGGATGTGAGGTACCTATATGGTTCAGTGTGTGTATAACAGAGTCGCTGTTTTAAGTTCTTGGTATTTTTAAAACAAAACTTAGGAAATTGTTCTACATGTTCACTGACAGAGAGATCAGTCAACAGGATAGACCAGTTTTCTTTATGACTTCAGATACTTTATTAACCTCTGCTGAATAGGTCAAACAGACCCTATTTACACCCTTGTTGCTGCTAGCCTCTGTGTCCCTCACTATACTTGAGGAGCTGTCAGAGAAGTAAGGTTTTACTTTGACACCAACCGATGTATTCAGTTCTCTAATTTCCTTATCTATCTCACTGCCCTTATAGCCCCTCTTCAATAGATCTGCCTTTAGCACTGTTAAAGCTTGCTCTAAAGAGTCAGCATTAGTATGCAATTTCATGCACCTAAGAACCTGATTTTTAACCATGTTCCTAGTAACGTGGGATGGATGCATACTAGAACGATGTAAGATGTTATTTTTCCTGCATGATTTCCTATACATTTTAGTGGACATGTTACCTAACATATCTTTGCTCACAGTAATGTCTAAAAAATCAATGATGTCAGCAGAGTAGTGCAGAGAAAAAGACAAATAATTAGTTGAAGTCTCTAACATGTCCACATAGGCTTGAACCTCATCCATAGTACCATCCCAAACAAAAAAGATATCATCCACAAATCGCTTATAAAACATGACATGTGTTTTATACAGATCTTTGCTGAAGACACATTCTAGCTCCCAATTGGCTAAAACCAAGTTTGCATACGTGTTGGCACACACTGTGCCCATTGCTACCCCTACAACTTGTAGTAAGTATTCTGACTCAAAGAGAAACAAATTATTCTCTAATATCAGCTCTAGCAGGGCACAGATCATGCTAACCTTAGAGTTAGAGAAGCCACCTTCTTTAATCAAGAATCACCTTACCCACTCAATCCCATCCTCATTGGGTATCACAGTAAACAACAATTTCACATCTAGAGTAACAAACATTCTTTTGATGTCATTACTAGATCTACTCCTAGCCCAGTTGTATAAATGCTCTAGAAACTGTTTACTATCTCTCAAAACTGTATCAACTTTGCCCAATACACCTCTCAGTTGTTTGTCGAATTTTATCGACATTGGCTCAGTGAGCCATCCCCTTCCTGAAACTATGGGGTGATAGGGAGGATCCTTGGTGTCTCTGTGCACTTTTGGCAATCCATAGATCTGTGGTATAGTGGGGTGCTCTACAGAGAAGTAAGTGTAGAGAGAATAGTCTAGCTGCTCTAATTAAGTCATACAAAAAGAAATTCAGCCTGTTAATTATACCATTAACTTGAAATTTCTGCAATAACACATACACTGTATTGTCATACAACATATCATGCATTTTGTCCAGATAGACAGACTTATCCAAAACTACAACTCCACCTCCTTTGTCGGCTGGTCTAATAACTAGGTGCTCTGCTCTAACCAATTGATTCAGTGCCTCATGCTCATTAGGTGTTAGATTAAAAAAACTTTTATTATTTTTGTCATTAAAGGACCTTCTTAAGTCATCCTCACATAACTTAACAAAAGACTCCATAGCTGGAGAGTTAACTGGTGTAAATGTGCTAGGTTTCTTAGAAGTGCTGCAGACTCCAGTATCACTACCTGAAAAAATAGTCTTCAACATAATATTCCTGGCAAACACTTTAAGATCTAAAATAGTCTCCACAAGGTCCATTTTTGTAGCAGGTATAAAAGAAAGACCTTTGTTCAACACAGCTAGCTATTCAATTGTGATTTCACTAGATGACAAGTTAAAAAACAAATTATTCACTTCCGACTGTCATGGGGGCTTTGGAGTAAGTCGGAGGGTCTGACTGCATCCTGCATCTCCCTATATGTTGTCCTGCCTGATGGGTAGTGCTTTTTCCAAAAAAAAACACAGACTTCAAATTAGTATTCTTATTGGGGACAGAGCTCTTGTCCAAAAAAATACTGGGAATTTTAGGTCTAACTACAGAGTCTAAACTCTTCGTATTAACCACATCTAGAGCACAGCCTGAATCACATAATACAGAATCGTTAGTCAGTACCGTCACTTACTACAGAATCATTAGATAGATGTACATCAGTACCGTCACTTACTACAGAATCATTAGATAGATGTACATCAGTACCGTCACTTACTACAGAATCATTAGACAGATGTACATCAGTACCGTCACTTACTACAGAATCATTAGATAGATGTACATCAGTACCGTCACTTACTACAGAATCATTAGATAGATGTACATCAATACCGTCACTTACTACAGAATCATTAGATAGATGTACATCAGTACCGTCACTTACTACAGAATCATTAGATAGATGTACATCGGTACCGTCACTTACTACAGAATCATTAGATAGATGTACATCGGTACCGTCACTTAATACAGAATCATTAGATAGATGTATATCAGTACCGTCACTTACTACAGAATCATTAGATAGATGTACATCAATATCATCCCTTACATCAACCACAGATAAAGAAACTATGTCTGAACTGCAGCTTGTAAACTAGTAGCAACAGACAGGCCCATACCTGTTCCTTCACTTACAGAGGCTAAAGATACATTAACAGATGTAAACTCATCAGATTTGTCCTGATCTGAGTGAGCTTTAAATACAATATTATCCTTAGCCACAGCAGGCAGAGCATCAGTACTTACAGTTCTATTAGGTAAATGACCACCTATAGAGATACAGTCAGAATGAGCAGTGCGTTCGATGGTTGTAAAAGTTCCAGATACATCCAAAGGTTCATTCAATGCCTTTAAATCCACTCGTGAGCTTTCCGTGCTTACATGTTTAGTCGCAGGCATTTTTTGGTGAAGGCTGACATCACCTTTTCCCACAACAAGTTTCTGAACATTAGCACAGTCTACAGCTCATTGTGCATCACCAGCTACTCCATTAATGCCTCTGGGTGTCACAGTTGTGGTACGTTGATCTAAAGATGACGTACTTCCTGTAGGGGCATTCGGCTGAGTATACCTCAGCCAGGAGAACACATTACCATCCCGGAAGTCCATAAAGTCCCTACAGAGCTTCTTAGTCTTCTCTTTCTCTAATTTTCTCTCATAAAGAGAGACATTAAGTAATAAGTTTTCCAATAGCTGCTCAAACTCCTCTCCTTTAAAAGTGCTCATCAGATGGGAAGTCAGATCATTTATTTCTTGTAATAAGGTATCCTCTTCAGGGCGAAAATAGTCATTAAGTAGTGCCATATAGTCCAGACTTAGTTGCAAGTTAAGAGTTTGCCACCTTTTAAGCAATTCAGGAAAACTATCACCATATGATGCCATTTTTAGTACCCGTAGCCCTCTAGGGACTATCTGATGGAATATAGCTGCTTTAAAATGAAAGTGCTGCCAGAGCAGATGGTTATGCTTAAACAGCTTATCCTCTAGTACTCTCAAAACTGTTTTAAAAGCTTGTACTTTATTATAGTCAAAATTATTAGGTGTAACATCCTCATCACTAAAAGACACACCAATCAGGGGATTAGCATGGACAGCTATCCCTACAGTACCTTTAGTATTGACATCCACTGCTTTCTCCTTATACATCGACTTATTCAGTCCAGATGCACATCTCAAATCCAAATCAATACTCTCAGCCATGATTCCACTGGTGAACAAAAAACAATAACTGCAGCAAAAAAACGTAGTGGAATCTAGGATATCCAAAAACAAAGTCCAGCAAACAAAAAGATGCCCAATGCTGAGAGTAAGAACACTTTTAATTCCAAAAAAACAAATAAAAACAGGTAAACGCTTTCACGATTGCTCGCTTCTTCAGACCTTAACAAACAGGATGAAAAAACAGGCCTTTAAATACAAAAACTTCCAGTTAATTAAAACCAATTAAAACTGCTGGGTGTTAACACTTATCAGTGAACTAAGCCTCTCTGCTTTAGGAGAGGCTTTAAAGCAACAGCACTATTCAAACCAGGTGGCACATATGCTTTAAAGTTGACAATCCATTTTAACTCAGCAAATTCAGTCTCATTACTCAAATCCCCTTCCCTTAAACTTTCTTTTAATTTCTGTAGTACCAAGAACTTAAAGCTGCGACTCATACCAGCTTCAGATACATGTTTTGCTAATGCATTTGTTAATTTATTATCTCGTATATCACTCTGATGCTGCAGAATCCTGTCCTTAAACATACGATTTGTCTTTCCTATGTAATATGAATCACATACATTACACTTAGCCATATAGACCAAATTTTTGTACAACAATCTGCATAAAAGGACAGATGCATAGGTTCCATACTTAATGGATGCATAATCAAGTGTGTAGACCATATATAACTGCATGCCTTGCAAGACCGACATGCATGAGTGCCCTTACGCTGGGATGTGAGGTGCCTATATGGTTCAGTGTGTGTATAACAGAGTCGCTGTTTTAAGTTCTTGGTATTTTTTAAAACAAAACTTAGGAAATTGTTCTATATGTTCACTGACAGCGGGATCAGTCAATAGGATAGACCAATTTTTCTTTACCTCATTATTCTCTCATTACCAAACCATTCTTAACCCTGTTTGTCCTTGGCCTTTCCCCTCGAGAGCTCTCTTTCCTTATGTTACCTATACCACTAGTAGGTAATTAAGACCTGTCCTACCGCTGCCTTATCCTGCAATCAAGCTTCCTTTAAACCTTCTAACTCCCCTGTAACAATGCACCCAGTTTTAAAACTACTCCACCAGCCACCTACCTACCATGCTTCCTAAAACTCTATCCACAAAATTCATCCAAACCCCAAGTGGAATGATCCTTGTGGTATTCTGTAAATCCTTAACCTGTTATGTAACATTAACACCACCTACTCAATGGACAAATTTGTCACCCTAAAGACACCACCCATTAGGAACAAACTCCAGCACCCTATCAAATGCCTCATTGGCCCTTCCCCCAAATACGGTTCAACAACTGTGAGTAAATACAACCACCCCAAGGTTCTAAGAAAGCAAGGGTTGAACTTCACTGACTTGCAAGATCCATAGGGGCTTTAGCCTAATAAGTCCTGTGCTCCTATAAATGTCAGGACTCTACTCATCCTGTGGGATCCCCACACTCCCCATAAACCATCCCCAACCTTTTCCCCTTTGCCCCCCCTGCCTACCTCTTCCCTACTTGCCCCCTATACCAATGAAATAAGCAACTCCCACTAATTGAACACAGAGTTCTAATATGCCTTACTAAAGTGAGTATTCAGACCCACTTTGTGCCCCATTCCAGCGGCAAAACATCCATCCTATCAAAATGTTACCTTTCAGATCCCATTTCCAAGCCACTGCATGATGCCTTCTGTCCTTCAGCAATTTCAGTCCACCACCTTGTACTCCCCATGTGTAATCTTTTCGCTCACCACTGCTTCCATCATCTGCGAATTCCCTGTGTATCGCCACAACTGGTACTCTGCACACCACCATCTACAAAGTAAAGGACAAAATTAAATTCTCTAATATGTAAAGAGAAGGCTCTACCTTATACCCACCTATTTCAAATTATAACAGAGTAAAAATAAATAAATAAATAAAGTATCTAAAATACATAATGCCTTCCAAGACATCTTCAAAGACAAACTATCCTGTCAACTCAGGAATGAATGTAACACCGCCACACATATCTATGCCAAAGCAGCCATAATTGCAGCTAGGTTTCCAACGACCCTATAAACTACCCAATATAAATTTAACTACCAGTCAAGTATGTTAAAACTAAACCCCCACATGAAGGGACCTATCAATAACCACAACCATCTGTCTAGTTCTTAAACTTCCATCTCCAACTGAAGCACACTAACCAACATATCAGATTTACGGATTTCTTGATATCCTGAATGATGCAGTTGATTACTGGTAGCCTCTTGCTCCATGTCGTATGCCTAATCTCATGCACAATGTTAACCTCCTGTTTCCGTTAATAAAATAATGCATGTATTATTTAACAGCAAGCATTTTTAATTCTAAAGGTCATAAACCTTATACCAGGCTTTAGTTGATAACAGAAAATAGATCCAAATCTCTGGCACCAAAAGGCAGCCAGATATAAACTCAAATGCCTGTTATTGTTTCTGACTACAGTCTTAACTTTACTATAACCTCTGCTTGTTTCTTATAGACTGTTCATATTTTTATGCCATATTCAATGATTCTTAGACAAACCTGTATACCACCTATAGTGCTATAACCATCACCTTAGAAAATTGATAGCTGAACTTATTTTGCATTATCATGCACTGTCTGAAAAGTATAAATTCCGAAGCTCTCGTATCTGTCAATACTTTTTAAACTGCAACCTACACTGATTGACAGCAATTTGCCAGAAAACCACAGGTTTATAAATGTCCAAAATTTTCAGGCATAGACCGAACCTGACACAAAATCTCTATAATTAAAAGGTATTTGGAGCAGCAGCCCAAACCAATGACATCTACATACCCTACTTCCTAACAAAATCCATGTTAACCATTTCTGACATCATTAGAAATAAACACATGCGCAACCTGCATTTTCCCCCTTACCTGCAGTCCGCGAAATTCACCACCACCGCAATGAAACTAATAGCCCGGGAAACACCTCAAGACAGTAACAGTGGCCTCCATCATCAACCAATCCCAACTCAAATGCTGTATATTCTGCAAACCTGTACAGTTGATAGTTAAATGGTTATGGGTTTAACCTACCTATCTCAAGTATTTAAACAGACCTTGCACTGTAAATGGCAAACCTACCCCAATATAACTAAATGATCGGACATGCTTGCTGCCAATTCCTCACTTGACAACAACTGCTTAAATTACCTTCCCTTAGTGGGTCCTAATTAATACAAATAATTTTGTCCCAGTCATACCTCTCCACCAATTATCAACCGCAGGGACAATTAAAATAATAACTCGATGAACATACAACATTAGTTATTCACGGGCGATGCTCAACCAGCAAAACCTATGTAGTATCTCAACCCTCCCCCAACAAACCACCACTGGGACAAAGCTTCAATCCCACTAAAACAACATCTTCTAGCGCTCCCTCCCAAAGTCTATTTTAACATAAATATTTTAGTATCTTAAATATATAACTATATATTCATCATAAATGTTTAAGTACATAGCTAGAGTCCACCCACAAGCAGCAACAACCCAGAGGCCATGAGGAATGCAGGTCACAAGCAGCACAAACCTTTCCTTTCCTTTAGCTGCTGCACAACCACCAATGTGACTGCTGATCCCTCTCGACCACTAGTTACCCAAACAAAGAAAGCATTCGCTGCTCCCAATTACTATTCTTACCAGACGTTGGTAATAGGTTATGCTTTAACCTTCCTGAGAGTATGAAATCTGACAATCAGATGTCTGTCACCAATTCCTTGCACTGACTGGGGAAACAGCACAGCTGGAGAAGAAAACCAAAGCACACAACCGGGAGAGCCGCCCACATATACCCTGCTATCTCAACATCAATTCAACAAGCCCGGCGATGCACAAATGAACCCCAGAATCAACTGGCAACCGACGAGCACACAGACAAGCTATGGCAACCAACAAGAACACAGACAAAGCTGTGGTGTACTCCCGCCCCATACAGAAAGGGAACAGGGAAAAAAAAAACTCTCAACTGAACGCACCAACGAAAATGTAAACTTGCACAACTGCATACCTGTTGAAAGCCAGGTCCTCCCCAAGGCAACACTTATTTTAACCAACACCCATTTGTTGACGGCTGTAATACCTAAACGGTCACCTGCAGAAAACACTGAAACCTGAACCAGCCACGATGCCCCATGCAGAGGAGAGAGCGGAAACTAGAAAGGACAAAAGAAGGGTGTGCTTGTGTGTGTGCGCGCATGTGTGTAAATCACTAACAGCATTTGCATTAATGCTTGCTTTCAGGCAACATTCTTTCAAATAAATTTCTCTCCTGCATTACAGTTTCACTATGATGGCTAAAATGGAGGAGTAACACTGCCATTGACTTCTACCTCAATGTAGTTTTTATTTTTTTTTTTTACATATAACAACCCACAAGGCATTTCCGGAAGTCGTCCTTACTCACCTAATCTAAGAAAATTACATTTTGTTAAATATATGTCTTCCCACATGAATCTTCATTCCACATGAAAACTACTTGCCATCACCTGGACATGCGCAGTGGCTGCAGGCGTTCAACGTGGGAACCTGAAGGAACGGAAATGCCATAACCGCTCTCCTCAAAATAAGACATGTCACTTATGAAATGCAGCTGAAAATCGCCACCCAATGACTTCAGTTTAAAAGCCAACCAGACACAACCCAACTAACCAGCCATGCCCAGAGTAGAAAAGCCTACTTGCCTGCTCAGTGGGTCCCCACTTGCCAGAAGCCCGCTAAACAGCACCAACCATCACCCGCAACTCCAGTGAGTCCAATGCAGCCACAGCAGTCCTGAAAACCCACAAAACACCACCACCAATGAGCTGAGAACACCCTCAACAATGAAATAAAGAAATCACATTGCCAACCCAAGGCTTTTTTTTTTCCCTATAACTGCACAAACTAAAGACACAGGAAACCCCCACCTTCCCATGACTGGACTGAAAACAAGTTATCATTACCACCAACCTCTGTAATTGAGCCTCACCCACCATTCCAAGGCCTACCAGACCACCAATACCTTCTGGTCGTCATGGACGAGAGCCTGCTGTAGCAAGGTCACGCCAAAATGTGATTGCTTAACCTAACTACACTAGACTAAATGCCTTAAGCCCCTCCCCATCATTATCTCATTTCCTCCCAACCATCCCTGCCTCCACTTAACCCTTTCACCTCCCCAACCCACTAACCCCCCCCCCCCTCCATGAAGATGTCCCGGGACAACTTAGTTTGTTGCCAAACTTCATTTCTCAAAGTTTATCAAGATGCATTTTTTTGTTTGGGCTAGGACTGAACCAGCCACTCCTTGATTTTAATGGGCTCTTTTTTTGGCCACCTACTAGATTTCTGCTTGTGTGCCTTAAAACACAATGCAGCTAGAACATAATGATGTTGGGGAGGAGAGAATGAGAGCAACAGTGCATTCAACCAATAAAATGGAACATTTGCGCTCCTATCCTTGTTCTGTATTTGGACAAATCATCATCAGAAACAATGGGATCAAAATTCTTTGTGAGATCACAAGGGCAACAATGAAGTTTGCATCATCATAATTTGCTCCACAGGTAGGTAGAAGAAGTCAGCAATGAACTAGAATTTACTGGTATGAAAACTTAATAGGCTTATAGATTAACAAGCTGATATAAAATCATTACTTTTCAAATTAGTTACAAGGCAAAGATATGTTGGTCTACAAAGACATACTTAATGAATGGCATGCAGTTAGTATTGGCTAGGCAATAGATGACAAAAAATGCAGGAAGAAAAAATTATACTTGCACATCTGGGAAAGGTAGAGGTAAATGGAAGAGAGTAATAAGTTTGGGAAATGGATGGAGAAGTAATGCTGACCAAAACATGAGACAGAGGAATAATTCAAATGGAGAAAGGCTATAAAATGATTAGTACAATGTTAATCTGAATTTGATACAAGAATCAGCTTAAAAACAGTTGTGCTATTTGGCCGCATTACAGACACTTTTGCTACTCCATGAATCTGACAAAGGCACGTGTGATGGAAGGAATTCCAAAGCATAAGAACAGGGACACAGGTGGTTTGATAACTACAGAAAGCTTTATTTTATGAATCTCAAATAGAAATATATCGAAAGAGCATAGTTTGCACTCAGGAGATTATGACGTCAGGCTAGCAGGTCTGTGTTTCATTGTAGCACACAGTCACTGTTGTGAAATTCTTTTTTGCAAGGTAGGCCAGTTCAGGTCAGCAAGAAGTTTGCATGAGTACTAGTGGCTAGTTTTAATTATTCTGAAACAGATATATAGAAATGAAGATTTTGATGACAGGTAAAGTCCAGTCTGGACCACATTCTTTTCTTCTCCATAAGCAGCACCTCATACTTATTCACCATTTTCCCCACTACTTGTAAGAACTACCTTATCTACCTTTCACATTCATGTCTGAATTTTTTTACTGTTTTAAATCTTACAGTGTCTCTTATCAGGCTACTCAGATTATTTATTGCATTTTCTAGGAAATTATGTTTCCCCACATTTTCCCGAAACATCCATCTTTTATCTTTAATATGAATTCTCTGACACCACTTGGACTTTATGAATTCTGTTAAGCTAGACTTAATTATGTCTTTTATGCCTCCCTCCTCTGGCCTTCTTTCTTCAAGAACATACATGTCACACTCATCTAATCTTTCTTTACATGACTTCTAGTACAGAAGATGCACTATTTTTAACTATCGTCTGAAGCACATTGATAGTATCTATGTCTTTACAAAGACAATCTCTCTGGAACTGCCCATTGTACTACAGATGGAATTTTACAAAGTGTATATACAGTAAGATTGTGGAAATTATATGAAACTGATTAAAGGCAAGTAATTTCGGAAGAGAAAGGAATGAGTGTGAGAGCTTCAAAGAAGGTTTAAAGAATACAAGGTTACATATGACAAACCATTACCAGTACAAATAAAGAATATATTGTGATGAACTAAATAGTATTTTGTTTAAATCCATATGTTATCTTTTTCTCAAACCCTGTTTTACCACCATCAAAGACATCATCTTCCCCTGCATTAATTGTAGAACAACCAAGGTGAGTCCTCTGTCCTAAGTAATATCAGAGCACAGCTTGTGGTGTCTGTTAAATTGCTTTATTGTTCAAGAAACTCTACATTCTAACTTAGCAGTCATGTCTGCTTGTTAAAGTTTTGAAGCCTGTTACTGGAGTTTGTTTGCTAGATACATACTAAGTAAGTTTTAATAATGACCCTATTGTCTCTAACTAATGTCACCCTCTTAATGATCAAGTCTTTTCTTCTGTCTGCAGCTCGGAAATGAGAAATGTGCCCTGGACAGCCAGGTATACAACCAGATTGGCTGATTGCAGACTGGGTAACAATTACTTTAATGAATGATGCTGAAATTCTCCAAGATGGTCTATAACATATACATACCTAATGCAGAATTAATGGCATCACCTTTAATGCCAGTTAAGTATAATATCATGAGCCTTGGCAAAAAGGATATAAATTATGACTACAAAATAAAAGCAAATCATTAAAATTGTACTGTTGTTAAACATGTATGGATAATGCTATACAGCAACTTAAACTATGATAAATGTGTATCTATCAAAGTCAGAAAAGTATACCCTGGAGCCACCTAATTCTAAAGGTCAAGTTTTGCTATACAGTGGGGATAACTATACTGTTGTTGACTCCTCTCCATAACCCAACCTATTATTGAATACAATACTCATTCCAGTAGCACTCAGAGAAGTCACTCTAAATGACTTGAAAATGTACAATAATTCCATACTAGACAAGTTGTACAAATAAAAAACATTAATTAATTGGAAATAGCTCAGGAACTGTCATTATATTGTGTCTCTTATAGATTACATAGAGATTACAACAGAATGATCTATAAAGCATAATCTGTTCTAGTTCTGCTTGAAAGTCTATGTCTGGAATGCACCACTGAGGGATATAACACTAAATTTTGGAATGTAACACTAAAATAAACAACAGTAAGGTACAGCGGTAGCATTGTTGCCTCACAGCAAGAGGTTCTCCTATTTGATTCACAGCTGGAGTGCCTTCTGTGTGGAGTCTGCATGTCCTCCCCACGGTCAAGTGGCCTCCGAAAGACATGCATGAATGGGCGTGCCTTTGCTGAAGGTTGGGTGTCGGGCTGGCAACTCGGCACCATAAAAAAATCTACTGCCAATCATTAGCAGACCGGAGTTCCGCTGTGGCGACCCCTAACCGGGAAAAGCCGAAAAGACAAACAATAGAAAAAAGTGATATACATTATATAACACCTTCCAGGGTTGTGAGATAAGCTTCCTCTTACATTCAGAAGAAGTTATTTATTAATTTCCTTCAAAAACACTCATTAGATATATGGAAAATATAAAAAATATATATAGTAACATGGGATTGTGGTAAAGTGAGATTTAAACCTATGAAATTTCATCCTGTATCACTATATTCAGTTTTAGTCCAATATATTTTAAGCATGGCTGTGAAAGACAAAACTAATCATTTGGTTTCATTTTTGTGTTAGTTCAAACCTTCTCACTCTCCTCCACCCCCCACCCAGCATAAAATAGTGTACAACAACACACTACTTATCTGATCCTGTTTTAGTAATGTCAGACCTCTCAGCTGTAGTTGTTTTGAAAGTATGTACTTATTTTCAAGCTTGATTTACCCCTTCACATGGAATAGTTATTTCTGGAAGCATGTTCAGGCTCGAATTACTCTTTCAAACTATTTTCTGAATTCCACCCCCATCACAGAAGATTTTGAAACTGTTTAGTACACAGAAACCAGACTACATGACCAATATAGTAGTGACACCAATATGCCAAAAACAGAGGACTCACATATTATATCTGCCTGTTTCCGAAACAAAATTAAATGCCTTTGTGAGGAGATTTTTGCAATACTGTTCATTAATGTCTGCCAATCCTCCACTGTGTCTTGATAACATGCTTATATTTTTGCATCCTTTTTGTCACGCTCACCTTTTTTAACTTGTGTGTTTGAGCATTATCCCACATTCTTATTGGATGTGGAAATAGTTAGAAACATATCGTATTCAAATGTTATGCTAATTAAGCAAAGTTTTTTGGCTGTATGCACCTACGTTTGCAGAGCCTTTATGCACATTTTCCAATGTCTGCAAGTTAAGAGGTGTGACTCACGTGCATTGGCTTTTATTTTGGAATTCTTCTTACTCATTTCTCTTTCCCATGTTTTAAGTTTATATTTATTGATTATGCTTTATGATTTCTGCATGATCATTACTTACATTTTATTAGTTTCGTATGCCTTCCTTGTCATTCCCAAATTCAACATTTCCCATTACAGTTAACCTAGCCATTCTCTGACTGAAATAATTTATTGTGGCCACTAGGTAGCAGAAGTCTACTGCTGATGGAAGTGAACTACCCAGCTTGCTGATGTTAAGCAGTCAAATTAATCTGCAAAGGTTATTTAGAAGATTTCGTTAAGTATAAAGCCCGTATAACAAAAGGACTCTTTTAGCTGACCAGTATATTCATTGCGATTATGTTTACTTTTCTACACTGCTTTGGGATCACAACAAATAATATCAGTTGTTATACACTGAAACCACTACTAGCAAGGAATATTACATTACAAAAGTAGATATTATGTAGCAAGTACTTTAATGCATACAATCCTGAGACAGTTAGCTGATTCACACACACATATATATATATATATATATATATATATATATATATATATATATATATATATATATATATAAGTTGCATATCATGGCATACCTGTTAACTGTTCCTGATTTTGCAGAATGCTCCAGATTTTGTGTTATATTTTGCCATATCCTTCGTATTTTTTATTTATTTTCTGGTAAATTACGAACATTACAGTCCATCAATAATGCCATACATGAGAGTTTAGTACTTCCTATTGTTCAGAAAATCCATCTTGATGCAAAACCTGTTCTTCTATTAACATTTTTAAAGTGAATTAGAGTAATATTTAAAAATTGTTCCTGACTTTAGGTCTTTATGCTCCCCATTGTGTTTAGCTTTGTCTAGAATTCCTGAGCAAAGAAGATGAGAGGTATGTATCATGGTACTGTATCTGCTACTTTTAAGACTGTGAAATAGGCATTATACATGGCCATGGTGGTGCAGCGGTTAGCGTTGCTGCCTCACAGCAAGAGGTTCTCCGGTTCAATTCTCGGCTGGGGTGCCTTCTGTGCGGAGTCTGCATGTCCTCCCTGTGGTCGCGTGGGTTTCCTCCGGGTGCTCCGGTTTCCTCCCACATCCCAAAGACATGTTGTAGGTGGATTGAACACTCGAAATTGGCCCTAGGTGTGAGTGTGTGCGTGGGTGTGCCTTCTGTGGAAAGTTGGGCACCGGGCTGACAACTCGATACTGTAAAACTTCACTGCCAATCATGAGCAGACAGGTGATCCACTGTGGCGACACCTAACCAGGAAAAGCCGAAAGAAGAAGATTAAATATCAGATCAGGATGTGTTCCACTTGTGGATACTCGTGCCTGTACTGCATCATTTGATCATGTGCCTTATCAGCAGATTTATGCCTCTGACCACTATTGTGTACCCTGCATATTTTTCAGTTTATTTTCCATAACTCTTTTCTCACTATCTGAAAATGACAAACTGCCTACACTTACTAATATATCTCTATCCACTGCTATTCCGGTCCAAATTCTGTGCACCTGACAGTGTTTTTTCACCCAGGTTCTCATACTCAAGGAAACACAGTATAGAAACATGGATTTGTATCATCATCATCATCATCAGCCCCCTTTTTTCTCATTTTTCTACATGGGGTAAGGGTATCATGTTAACTGTCACCAACTCTCTCGATTCAGTGCCACACTCCTGCCTTCTTCAACACTCTTGCCTGATTGTCGAAGATCTTCTTTCACTCAATCCATCCACCTCTTTTCTGGACATCCTCGCTTCTTCTTACCTTCTTATTGTCTGTCCCAAATCTTCCTCACCAGATTGTCTTCTGCTTTTCGACACATGCCCAAACCACCATAATCTGTTCTCTTTGATCTTTTCTGCAATTGCAGCTACTTTGGCTTCTGCTCTTATCTCCTCATGTCTTAGTCTGTCCCACAGTGTGCATCCTATCACCTTTCTCAGGAACTTCATTTCCATCACCTCTAGCTTCTTCAGCTGTTCTGCCTTTACTGCCTAGGTTTCTGTATCATATAGTCGTATTGGTCTCACCACTGTCTTGTACACCTTACTCTTCAGCTTCTTTGGCATTCTTCTGTCAGACTACACCTGATACTCTATGCCAGTTGGCTGCAGCCCCTCTGATTCTAGCTTTGACCTCTTCACTCAGACTACCCATCTCCTCAACTACTCCTCCCAGATACCTGAAGCTGTTTACCTGTTCCACTATCTTCCCATCTATCTCTATTCTCAGCTTCTTCTGATTTCCCCAATTTCCTGTCATTACCACCATCTTATCTGTGCTTAGTTTCATCCCATGTGCCTTCAGATTTGCATTCCATTCTCTTATCCTTTACTGAAGTTCTAGCACAGTCTGTCTGTATTGCCACATCGTCTGCATACAGCAGCTTTATTGATCCATCCCCTTCAACCTGTTTGATAATGTAGTCCATCACCAGTATGAACAGCAGTGGGCTCAGAGCTGAACCCTGATGTATACCCACACCTACTGGGAACCCCTCTGAGGCCGAACATGGCAGACAAAAATAAATGGCACATTAAGCTGCTGAACCTACTTCACTGTCTGTTGATTTTCTTTCCATTCATAATAACAATTGCAGTGTAAATTTTCCAGACATTAACTCATTCATAGTTATACATTCTAATAACTCTCATTCCTTTTCAGAAAATTTCAGTAGCCTCCCTTCCGACTTCCAGGATCAAGTTGTTTCACCTTAGTTTTGTTCACAGTATACTATGTGGCAATTACAGAGCATCCATAAAATCTACAGTTTCACTGCTTTAGTATCCTGAGTTTCTCTCTCACTGCAACTTGATAAATAAAATAATTGCATTACTACATATTAAATTTGTTTTGCAAAATTCTGGAATCCACTGATGCCCATTCATAACTGTTCTTCTGTTTTTCATTTCAAACTACTATCCCATCAATATCACATCTCCTCAAAGACTTGTCCTTATGACAGTGTTTAAGTATTATACTACTGAAGTGCCTCATATAAGTGTTTTCATGTTTGCAGACCACTTGCCTTAGAAGAGTCTCTTTCCTATTGGGTCTTGCTTTTTCTGCCTTAACTTTTATACACTTTCTATCCCACCACCCTCCTCTGCCTGCTCCACAGTTTATACTTCTTCCTTCACATCACTCTGTTACACCAAAGAATTTCATTATTCCCCATTCATCTCCTCTACCTCCTTATGATGTTTCTCTGTACAATCTCCAACATTCCCTATTAAAACTTCTCATGTCTTCCTTAACATTTGATACCTTTGCCATATTTGCTTACCCATGCTATTTACACATTCCATTATCTGGTCTTTCCTGTAAGATGCACTTGTTAATGCTCTTTATGTTATATTATCTTCTGTTTTCTTCTGTGCTTCTTTATATTATAGTCCACACCTTACTCTTAACATTCTCAGCATTTCATGTTCCTATTTATTGCAAATGAATGCATATTTTAGCTTTATCTATCCATGTATTTTAGTGTATATAATAATGACCTCACTAAAAAAACAGAACTGTTAATTATGTCTGTCAAATATATTCATTCATTGCATTTCTTGTATTTTGAGCCATATACTTGTACATGCCATCACATTATTAATGCATTGTACTCTATCACTGCATGAACTCCATATACGCATTCAGTATATGACATCACTTCTCATATATAGTTTTGTTTCTAGCTGTCATTTATTCATTAACTGAAATGACTACTTGTTATGAGTCTTTGCATTATGTCTTGATTATTCTGAGCATGACACTAGTTGTGTTTCCTTATATGCCCTCATTGTAAATTGCCTCACATTTTTAACATTTTATATATATATATATATATATATATATATATATATATATATAGGGTCTATATTATAAGATCGATGTTTGAAAACATCGAACAACATATGGGAGACACCATATGGTCAATGCCTTCAAACATCAACCTTATAAAAAGACAAAGAAAAAAGTACCCTAATGGGTTTAAGTAGGGGGGCAAGCCCCCCCTGCGCCCCCCATGCCCCCATACCCCCCGCTACTTAAATATACCAACTCCGAGACTGCACTACATTGCAGTAAATGGAAATCTCCCCTTACGGAGATTTCCGTTTACATGCTCGAGATTCTGAGCGTTCGATATTCTCGATTCGACATCGTCAGCTTTCGAGAATATAATATAGACTATATATATATATATATATATATATGTATGTATATATAGTTTCATAGTTTAGTACTAGGCTAGCTGCCCTGGGGCATTTATAAGCCAAGCCATAGTGATGTGGCTTTCGCCACCCCATGTAATGGTACAAAAGTGTACAGAATAGATTTAGAATACTGTGCCTTTGTCTAGTAGTGACACAGTGAAGACCCCCTTACATAATAGAATTAGTTTACTGTGCCTCTGTCTAGTAGTGACACAGAGATGACCCCTGGGGTAAACCTACAATCTCCCATCCACTCGTCAAGATTTCTCTTGAAGAGAGTCAGTGAGGGCTCTGCCTAACATGAACTGGGATTCTGTTCCAGAGTATGGGAAGCCTCTGAGTTATGAATCTGTCCCTCCAGCATGTCCTATTCATATTTGTGCTGAGGTTTAAATCTTTAGCTCTCGTGGTTCTGATGGATTTGGATTTTTTGAGGTGGAGCATGTCCATCAATTCCTGATTGGACATGGCCTTGTACGTCAGGCACAGATCACCTCTGAGTAGGTGGTATGCTACTGAATAGAGCTGGAGTTTCTTTAGTCTGGCAGCATATGACATATGTTGGAGACCCTTGATCCTCTTGGTGAGGTACTTTTGGGGTCTCTCTAGCTGTTGCAAGTGCCGGGTGAGGTACATACCAAATGGGGCATTGTACTCAATCATGGGCCTGATAAGGGAGGAGTATAGGGGTACAATGACCTCCTTTGATCTGGATGTGAATCCCTTCATGATAAGGTGGGCAAGGTAGAAAGTCTTTCTAACCACTTTGGCAACGTGGGTGTCAAATGAGAGGTCACTATCGACTTGGGTCCCCAGGTCTCTGATTACTTTTTCTGTACTCAGTGGGTTACTGTCTATGTGATAATTTGTGGGTACTTTGTTTTTCCCAAAGGGGATGACTATACATTTTTTGGCATTTAGTTTAAGGCCATGACTCCGGCACCAGTTGTCCATTTCAGTGAGGCCTTTCTGTAGGATGTATGTGTCAGCTGGTGTATTGACTATGGCGCCTAGTTTGTAGTCATCTGCGAACTTTGTCAGCCACAACCCTCCTATGTTTGCTTTCACATCTGAGAAATAAATGCCAAACATGAGGGGTCCCAGGACAGATCCCTGTGGGACACTACTTGTGACTGGCTTTGAGTCTGACATGGCTCCAGTGATTTTGACTTTATGGGTTCTATCCTTTAGCCAGTTTGCAACCCATCTTGTGACATATGGATTTACATTTAAGCTGTTGAGCTTGTCTATGATGCCTGAATGGGGTATTGTGTCGAAAGCTTTAGCCAAGTCCAGGTAGGCTGTATGGACTGCTTTGCCCTCAACAATGGCTCTAGTGACTGTTTCGAAAAAGTCAACCAGGTTCAAAAGGCAGGATCTGCCCTTTACAAAGCTGAACTGGGTGGGATCAAGTGTCTGTAAGTCCCCAATGTCTCTGTTTATGAGTTCCATAATGATTCTTTCCATAGCTTTGCAGACCAGGCTGGTTAAGCTTATGGAGCGGTAGTTACCAGGGTCTGTAGAGGTGCCTCCTTTGTGGAGTGGGACTACTGTTGCTGTACGCCAGTGTTCAGGTACATATCCTGTAGTAAGGCTAAGGTTAAATAGAATTTTTATGTGGGGGTTTAGCTCCTCTTGGAGTTCACGTAGCACGCAACCTGGGATACCGTCAGGTCCCATTGATGCTGTGTTTTTAGCTTTGCTGAGGGCGGTTCTCACCTGGACATCTGAGATGACAGGGAGGTTACATTCAGCTGGGATATGTATTTCTTCTTTTGGGGGTGAGGGAGGGGAGAAATTTGCACTGAACCTGTCTGCCAGAATGTTGGCAATATCTGTGGGTTCAGTGTATTTTTTGTCATTGTGAACTAACTCTGAACATATCTGAGGGTTTCCGCCCAGGTTTCTAACATAGCAGAAGAAGGCCTTGTGGTTATCTTTAGTGTCCATAGCAATTTTTCTCTCAAAGTTGGCCTTGGATGTTTTTATGAGAGAACGTAGCTTTCTACTAGTGCTGATCAGAGATGTTTTCTCTTTATGGGATTTTGCTTTGTCGTGCAGTAGCTTCCTTCTTTTGTTACACAATTTGTTTATGGCTGGGGTCCACCAGACAGGATGCCTGCCCTTGGTGGAGAGGGTCTTGGTTTTATTTGGGATTGCATGATCCATGCATTCTTGGAGATGTCCGTAGAAAGCATTTGTGAAGGATTCTGCATTGTGGGATGTGGTTTCCACTGGCCCAGTGGGCTTAAAGGATACCATCTCAGTTTTAAGAAGTGTAAAGTCGGCTTTTGAGAAGTTTTTCACTGTAGTCTTTTGTGTTGGAGGTGGAGGTGGGATATGTATATCCAGGGTGATTAGTTTGCGGTCAGATCTCACTAGTGAGGGGTATACTTCCGGTGTGGTGCACTTTGTCCCCATGTTTGTGATGATCAGGTCTAGTATATTATCTCCCCTTGTGGGAGAGGTGACTAGCTGTTTTATTGCATTTGAATTTATGAATTCCAGGAACCTTTGGGCTAGGGTGTTTGGGCTAGAATAATGCACCCAGTCTATGTTAGGGTAGTTGAAGTCTCCCAATATGATGGTGTTTGGTGAGAAATTCATATCCTCCAATGTCTTCAGGAAGGCTGAATGGGGTTCCTGAGATTGGGAGGGTGGTCTGTAACATGCTAATAGTTGTATAGCAGTTTTGCCTACGGTTAGTTGCACCTGGATGGTCTCTGATGCTTCATGTGTTGCCACTAACCTGGAGGTGTGGGTGTCTTTGATGAATATGGACACTCCCCCTCCCTTTTTGGTTTGGCCCGAGTTTTGGGGCCGAAAAGCATGATACGAGGTATAGCCTGGTAGTGCTGGGGTGCTCTCAGGAGCCTTGAACCAGGTTTCAGTTACTGCACAGACATCGATGTTCTCCATATTGAGGAGTGCTTCGAGAGCCTGCATCTTGAGATTTAGACTTCTGGCGTTGAGCAGCATTACCCTTAATTTTTTTTCCATTTTTGTTTTCTAAGGAGGTGGGTTTGTCTTTTGAGCCTTGCCTAAAAAAGGCACTATGGGGTTGACAAGAGCCTTATCCAATATTCAGAAGCCCAGTGGTGACAGATGCAAGCCGTCCCTTGTGAAGCAGCGTGGCTTGTCCAGCATGTCATCCCAAGCAGACAGACATTGGATCCCCCTAGAGTGACACCTGTATTTGAGCCAATTATTAAAGCTATATGTGTGTGTGTGTGTGTGTGTGTGTGTGTGTGTGTACGTATGTGTGTGAATAACCTTACTGCCCATTTAGGACTCTACTGACAAATTCTTACTGTACCCAATTAAATCAAACAATACTGCAGGTTGCTCACTATATTCCTCTCACATCTTTAAAGCATGGAATTCCATTTCCTTACCACTCAGACAAACTAACATTGTGAAATTCTTCAAACACTATTGAAAAAACACGTAAAGTTGTCAGCTTTATTCATGCACCACACCTGGCTATTCTCCCCAACTATCCTTATCCACTCAATCCCATCCTGCTCTAAAATGACTACTTGACCAGTAACCTTCTATCTTATCCGGTGCTATTATGTCTGCTTGGCCACATACACTGTGTCATACTCTCCACAACATTACATTGTTCTGAAAGTTCACTTTGCCACTGTCCTACTAGATGGGTGTGAACTGTATCAGTCTAAAAATACCTCTCAACTGTCTGGATTTCCACAGTATGTCCTAAATTTTGCTTCATACTTTAGGTTTGTTCCTCATAAAATTTGTGGTCTTCTGGCAAATCACTGAAGATTCAAGTCATTAAATAATGACATACATTTGAATTGCAGACTTCAGTCCTTCAGAACATGCATGCTAACACATATCCTGTTATTCAGCAGTGTTTGAAAATCTATAAGAGTAATATTTAACATCTGTTCCTATTTTGGGGCTTTTGTTCCCACATTATTTTAGGCTTTGCCCAGATTTCTTACTCTAAGAAGTTGAGAGTTATGGTCTAAATCATAATTTTAACTTATTATTGAGTAATTTCTCATAGCATTGTATTGCCTGTGTAACTGCCTCTCTTTACCCAGAGACAGTAATCAAGTAGCCTCAAACTTCACCACTGACACAGGAGAGAGTGCCACTAAAACAGGAATGGATTTACACATTATTAAAAATGCAGCTCTCTGCATCAAGTACAGTTTCTCCCATGAGCACACAGGGAACCTGCTCCAGACCTGGGACTAGACTCTCTGTCACTTCAGATCCCAAATAAGACTCATTTTGGAGCACTGTGTCCCAGTTCCAAGTAGCTGACACACCCACACCTGGGTATTTGATTTTCACACACAAGCGCACACTCCTGGGAAATGTTGGCACAGACTTACTAGCTGTACTCCTTCTGCTCAGACTATAAAGTAACCTTGCTGCCACCAGTCAATTGCTATCAGGCTCTTACAAGGGTATTCAAATATATTGAGTAAAATCAATACTAATATAAATGGTAGAGTGTAACCAAAGCTGCAAGGCTTTTCAGAGTGGCCTAGGCATCACTAAAATAAGTACAACTACTCTTAAAATTTTAAAAGTATTCTCTAAAAGACCGACCACAATGAAAGATATAAAAATATTTAATAAATAACAAAACAGAAAGCATGAGAATACTAAATATCTAGGTACAATGAACATCAGAGTTTCAATCACAGGAGAAATAAAAATAATACAGTTGAACAGATTCAAACAGATCAAACAAAAATGTGTGTCGAGTGGTGATAAAGACAACTAATAAGCAAAACACCGCACCTGAGGCACAATTCCCACAGCAGTCCAAGAAAAATGTCCAAGTGTTCCAATAATGGTAATAAAATGTTTAATACCAGACAATAGATAGAAAAAAGACAATAGGTAAGCGCTTTCGTCTGTCTCAATGCAGACTTTATCAAAACAAAAAGTGCTTAACTCCAAACCCCTTTAAATAGTCAACCCAATTGGTTGATCAAAAAATTCTTAAAAAGACAAGACATATTACAAACAACTTATCATAAAAAATGTAAAAAAAATTTTACTAAAGTATTGAAGCCCTTTCAATTACAATGGGCTTTATAGAAACATGTTAATTCATGCCAGGGGGCTGGCAAACATTTAATCGGAGTTGTCACTTCAACTCAGCCTTCTCAAGTCTGGTTTGACCAGTTACCCCTTCCCGACATTTTTAACAACCACTTCTAAATTACCAAACTTGAAGCCAGAAGACACAGGGCAAGTGAGTGTGTGTTTAAAAAGGGCACAATTGTGGTTCTGTGTATTAATAGCATGTAAATGCTCATATATTCTCTTCCTGATTGCCCTCTCCATCTTACCCACATAATACCCTTTACATCCCGTGCAAACACTCAAATAAATTACCCCAAGAGTGTTGCAATTCCCCCCTGCTAATCTTTCTGTGGGGGTACCCCCACCCACATCTCTGTTGCATTCACCATATACGCACAGTAATTGCACCTTCCACGTGGCCTCGTTACTCTACTATCCTTCGCTTTAATAGGGTGTTCCAACAAAAATTTTAAATTACCTCCCACCTTATAAGAAAAGGTGGGACCATGACAGAATGTGTTAACTAGCTCATTGTTACATTCTAGTATCACCCAGTTCTTATTCAAACCCCCTCTCACCTTTTTACTAAATGCACCAAATTGGGTCACCATAACTTGTGGAAATACAACATTACCTGATGAACCTGAACCTGCCTCAAATTGAAGTTGTCCTGTCCCAACAGTGGTTTGAACTTAGTCCCTCAACCGTCAAGAATTTCCAAACTGGTCTGGTGGACCCAGTTCTCAGGGTAACCTCTGGCAATAAACATCTGGCTTAGGTTACCCAATTCCCTTTTCAGGTTCTCTAGTGTAGAACACATCCTAGCTCCCTTGATCATTTGTCCCCTGACCAGGTTTCTTTTCACATGGTGAGGGTGTTGACTATTGCAACTTAAAAAACAGTTAGAATAAGAAGGTTTATGATACACTGTAGTTCTAAAGTTCCCCAATTCCATGTCCCTGGAAATGTTAACATCCAGGTAATCAATACTATCCACTTTAAATTTGTGTGTAAAACTAAAGTACGGACAAACTCCATTAATGTGTTCAACAAATCCATTTACTACAGACTCCCTACATTTCCATAAAATAAAAATATCATCAAGGTAATGACCGTCTTGAGCGAATCTAGAGGTAAACACGTAATTAAATTCCCACCTTGCTATTACCAAATTGGCGTAAATGGGGGCACAACTTGCCTCCACTGCTATGCCTTTAGCTTATCTATAATATTCATTCTCAAAGGTAATGTAGTTGTTGGTTAATATAAGCTCCATTAATTCCAGTATAAAATTCACCATAGTATTGCCAAGGTTAGTATATTCTATTAATGCCTCGTGGAATAATTCCAGACCCTCCTCATGTGGGATAGAGCTGAAAAGGTCCACTACATCAATGTTCGAAAACCCAGTAGCCTCAGAAAAATAATCAGCTTTAATTCTAGTTAGGCAATCCCAGGAGTTTTTCACTACGTGAGTAACCAGAAGCAATGCCCCTTTTACCACATGGTCCACAAACAACCCTAAGTAGTAGGTCTAACTACGATTAGTCAGTAAGGGGGGGTGCACATTCTTGTGAACCTTGGGCATTCCAAAAATTGTAGGTACTAGTGGATGGTCATTTAGTAAAAATTTTAAATAACTCCTCATTAATAACCCTTGGTATAAGCTGTCTTCCAAAAAGAGTTTCCGCCTTCTGTGGGCTATATGTATTTCATTGAGGGATGCTGGTGTGTATTTATCAGTGTCCTGTAACACTTTTGTGAGATAATTCACATAGTCCATTTTATCCACCAGTACAATCCCTCCCTCTTTATCATAACCCAGACAAGATCCATTTCCCTGAAGTGATTTTACACCAATACCTCTTCCCTAGTAAATTATAATAATCATTTTTGTAAAGTTGATATTCTTGAAAAATCTCTTTCGTACAAACTTTTTCAAAGTGTTCTAGTTTTGGGTGCAAAGGGGGATTAAAAATACTTTTTTCCTTAGTCTGATTTGATTCCCTGTATGTTCTCCTTTACCTTTAAAAAGTATTTGGAAATTCAATTTTCTTGTATATAATTTTAAATCAATTAAAATATCATTTTTTTTAGCAGGGACAAACAAACTCCTTTTCAAACAGCGAAAAATGAATTTCATTAATAGGTATGTCGATGTAGTTAAAAATGTTGAAGCCATTCAAGCTTAACAGTTTACCCCCAAAACTTGAAATAATATGATCTACTTTACCGGGGTTGTCTAATACCTGTTCTGGTTCTGATTGTTCCAAACGTTGGTCCACCCCCTCTGGGGCTGACCTCTTAGGGTCCGTTGCCCCCTTAAAAAAATCTGCCTATTCCTATTCTGATTGAGAATCTGTTCTGATCTCCTTAATACCGGGTAATCCTGTTCAAACACCTCATGATTATAGAGGGCAGTCTGTACATTGTTACTCCCCCTCTCAAGGTCGTAACTTAAGGAACCAATGTCCAAATGATCATTCCCTTCCCTGATACCATCACTATTTGACGCAAAATAACTCTTAGGGAGTGGGTAAGCTTCTTTTTGTTAATATTCAATTTCATCCCTTTTAAGCTTCATTTTCCTAGAAACATTATCTTTCACTTGCTCCTCAATATTATTAAAAATGTTGTCATATCTGGCTTCAAAACGTAAAAAAATGTTATTTAAAATTTCAGTGTTCAACATATTCACATCATCCAGTAAACTTTTAATTCTGTTATTAATTTTTATAATAAAATGCAATAATTCTAAGCCATGTCTATCAAACATGGCTAATAGTTCTTCCACCTCTGGTTGACCCACAGACAACCCGTTAGGAAATTTATACATCCTAAGACCTTTGGGGACCCTTTGTAGTCTTATGCACTCAGCAAGGTATGCATCGTCAGTTTGTATGTTATGTACCTTGCTCATCTTGACCTCAAAATCCCAAAGTCTGTGATGTATATCCATTGGTTTACTTGGTCGTGCTTCATTAAATAAAACCGGCTCGTTGCTCATCCAATGGTTAAACCATGACATAGTTAGTATTATGTTGTAAACTTGCTGCCATGGTCTGACTGCAAGGTATACTGCTCTGTGATGCAGAATCTCCTAAGGCTTCCACACTCAAAGGAAAGCCATTCATCAAACTGGAAGTAGTCATCAATCCTGAAGGCAGGTGTGTTCCCTGGGCACCTGGGAGTTGCAGTTTGTCCAAAATGGTCTGCATCTACTGGCATTGTTTTTCCAGGAGTAAAGTTAGTTTACTAATAAATGGTTGAACATAAACCAATGGGTGGGTTTACAATATATGGAGCTATTATATGAAGCCAATACCATCAAATTACAAGAATTAACTGTTAGAATTAGAGAAAACCACGAAATTTTAAAAGACAACACCTCCAGAGACAATTTTGGTAGCAAAATGGTGCAAATTCAAGAAAAATTGCACAAGTTGAATGATGAGCTATGTCAAAGAAAAAGAAAAAAGTTTTTTAGAGACAAGAATGAATATGCTAATGGTACAGCTTCAGCATATGGGCTGAGGCTTGAAACAAGTGTTAACGAAAATGGTCAAAATTAGTTTGATATGGGAAATAAAGCTGCTGGAGAAGATACAAGTTTATTAAGGAGGTCGGAAAGACTTGGAAACAAAAATCAGATTACAACAGTGGCAGAGGTCCATGCCAATATGGCAGGGGAAATAATACAACATGCAAATGAACAAGTAGTTAAAGGCAAAACCAAAGATAATTTTAGGAATAAAACTAATGAAATACAACATAAAGCGAATGAGAATAAGCAGATTATTGAAGTATATCAAAGAGTTGACAATCAAAATAAAACTTGGGCCCAAGTGACAGCAGATGGCTATAAAGATAAGCCTTATTATAATAAACAACAACAGCAAAAAAACTGGGGGGGGGGCAGAAAAGTTCCAAAGAAGAACCGGAATTACCATCAAAAACAGTGGAAGACATAAATAATGTGAATTTCAAAATTGTTAATCTGTGTGAGAAAAATATCTCCTATGAAGAATGTTGTGTGCTGAGCAAAGGATGGAATTTTGCCCCTGCACAAAGGGCTGACAAACTTACTATGATTAATGAATTAAGATACTATGTTAGAAAGTTAAATTTCAGACTTCTTTTCGGAAGTCAGAAATTCAATAGCTGTGATTTTTATAAACCAAGCTGCTATAATCCACCTCTGTGTAAAAAATTAGAAATGTTCTTGAATGTTTGAGAAATGCAATTGTTAGAAATGTTAGATAATGATTCTAAATTTAAATGTTAAAATTTAACAAAAGGGGAAAAAAAGTGTTTTGATGCCCTATTAAAAGATGAAAACATCTTAACTTTTAAAGCAGATAAAGGAGGGGCAATGGTTTTAATGGGAAGACAAGATTATGAAACTAAAATGAAGGAATTATTATCGGATTTTAGTTTCTATAAACCAGTTAATATGAATGAGGTTAGAAAAGGGTTCTCCTTGATAGATTCTTGTATAACAGAGTGGTTTTATGCTGGAAGAATTGATGACAAGATAAAGTGGAACATTACCAATAATAACCCCAAAATTAGCAGAATTTTTGGTATACCAAAAATCCACAAAAATATTGACTGCCCTCCATTAAGACCAATAGTTGTTAGTAAGAACAGCAAGACTGAGGGTATGTCTATTTTTGTGGACAAACACCTACAACAAGTAGTACCAAATGGTATAACATACATAAAGGACAGCTATGATTGTATAAAGAAACTAAATGAATTCCAAGTCTCTGTTACAGATATATTAGTAACTCTTGATATAAATTCTCTTTATACTATGATCCCTAACAAAGAAGGGATGGAAATGGTCAGAATGGGATTGTTGCAATCCAAAGCATTTTCTACAAATACTGTAAGTTTGCTCATGGAAATGATAGATTTAGTTTTATCATATAACTTTTTAGAATTTTATGATGAATTGTTTGTACAAGTTAATGGGGTGGCTATGGGTGCAGACTTAGCACCCAGCTATGCCAATTTATTTATGCAAGGATGGGAGATGGCCAATATTTTTGGAAGTATTTTTTGCAAAGAATGTCACAAAAATGCTGAGATTTATTGATGACATTCTTATAATTTGGAATGGTTCTGTGGAAGAACTAGAAGCATTCTTAAATTATATTAATAATATCTGTTCATATATCAAATTTACTCATGCTTATAGTAAAGAAAAAATCTATTTTTTGGATCTCACTACTTATAAGAAGGATGGTAGATTAGTTTCAAAGATTTATAAAAAAGAGTGCCAAAATAATATGTACTTACATTACTCAAGTTTACATCCTAAGAAGACAAAATGGAATATTGTTAAAGGCCAGATCAATAGAATTAGTAGTCTAACAAACGATGAAGACATTTTTTATAAAGAAGCAAATAGTTTTTTGTAAAAAGATGAGTAATAGAGGACATCCTGAACATATGTTAAATAAAATTATGAATGAAGAAGTTCTTAAAAGAAACAATGTGATGATAGATGAAGCCCATACAGAACATAGTATGGACTTCGACAGCTTTAGCAGTACAAAATAGCATTGATTCTTATGATATCAAGAACATCATTAGAAATAATTGGGCTATCATCAAAGGTAATAAGGATCTCCTACAGAAAGTAGGAGATGAACCCAGATTTGTGCAGAAGAGAGCTAAGAATTTTAAAGATTTTTTTTCAAACTAAGTTAAATAAATGTAAGGTAATGGAAGAAAGAAAAGGCATGTTTAAATGTTTCAGTTGTAATTATTGTCAATTTTTATACACAGAAAGTAATGAAATATTATTAGGAAAAACTATAGTTAAGGTTCCGGGCAAATTTACTTGCAAGTCCAAAAATGTAGTTTATTTATTAGTATGTTTAGAATGCATGTGCTTCTATATTGGTAGAACAAGTAGAGAATTATATAGAAGGATATGTGAGCATCACTATGCAATAGGTAGAGGGGGTGCAAAAAATGCAATGGCTAAACATTATATAGATAGCAAATGCAAAAATAATTTTAAATGCTTAGTTATTGATGCAATTCATCCCAAAGTTATAAATATTAACATTGAAGAAGAGTTGGGTTGGCTTGAATACTGCTAGCAAGTCAGATTAAATGCATGTTTTACCCTGGACTAAACAATAGAGAAGAATTCATTATGTATCTAAAAAGAAAGGGGCTTAAGCATTAGCTCTAGTATTCTTGTCTTTTTAATTAACTAATTCCAATTTATGGGTTAATTATGTTTCAATTGATGTTTTAATTGATTTTAGAATGATATATAAGTGTATTGCTTTTGCTTCACCACCAGTCTGAAGAAATCTCCGATGTTAGGAGATGAAAGCGCTCACTTGTGGTGGAATTTTGGAGTGATTGGTCTGGAATAAATCCTGGTTTTACCTTTGTGCTGTGTCTGTCAACACTTTTTACTTTTATAGTTAGTATTATGTTGTAAACTTGCTGCCATGGTCTGACTGCAAGGTATACTGCTCTGTGATGCAGAATCTCCTAAGGCTTCCACACTCAAAGGAAAGCCATTCATCAAACTGGAAGTAGTCATCAATCCTGAAGGCAGGTGTGTGCCCTGGGCACCTGGGAGTTGTAGTTTGTCCAAAATGGTCTGCATCTACTGGCATTGTTTTTCCAGGAGTAAAGTTAGTTGTCCCATCGCTCCTTCAAACCCTGTAACAATGTTGTTGCAATTGGAACCCCCCCCCCCCCGTTGGGTTGGAATTAACTAAATTATCTGCTGCTCCATTCGGTTCCATTTTACCAGTCAGGAAGTACACCTCAAACCAGCAATGAAGGGAAATGCTCTCAATACACACAAAACAAGAGCTACTCATGTAATGAAAGACTCCTGGGATTTCTTAACTAGAATTAAAGCTGATTATTTTCTGAGGCTACTGGGTTTTTGACCATTGATGTAGTGGACCTTTTCAGCTCTATCCCACACGAGGAGGGGCTGGAATTATTCCACAAGGCATTAATAGAATATAGTAACCTTGGCAATACTATGGTGAATTTTATAATGGAATTAATGGAGCTTATATTAACCAACAACTACATTACCTTTGAGAATGAATATTATAGACAAGCTAAAGATGTAGCAATGGGGACAAGTTGTGCCCCCATTTACGCCAATTTGGTAATGGCAAGGTGGGAATTTAATCACGTGTTTACCTATAGATTCGCTCAAGAATGGTTATTCTATGGTCAGTACCTTGATGATATTTTTATTTTATGGAAATGTAGGGTGTCTATAGTAAATGAATTTGTTGAACACATTAATGGGATGTTTCCATACTTTAGGTTTACACACAAATTTAAAGTGGATAATATTGATTACCTGGATGTTAACATTTCCAGGGACACAGAATTGGGGAACTTTACAACTACAGTATATCATAAACCTACTTATTCTAACTGTTTTTTAAGTTACAATAGTCAACAACCTCACCATGTGAAAAGAAACCTGGTCAGGGGACAAATGATCAGGGGGGCTAGGATGTGTTCTACATTAGACAACCTGAAAAGAGAATTGGGTAACCTAAGCCAGATGTTTATTGCCAGACGTTACCCTGAGAACTGGGTCCAGCAGACCAGTTTGGAAGTTCTTGATGGTTGGGGGACTAAGTTCAAACCACTGCTGGGACAGGATGACTTCAATTTGAGACAGGTTCATTCTGAGGTTCAGGCTTCATCAGGTAATGTTGTATTTCCACAGGCTATGGTGACCCAATTTGGTGTATTTAGTAAAAAGGTGAGAAGGGTTTTGAATAAGAACTGGGTGATACTAGAATGTAACAATGAGCTAGTTAACACATTACATCATGGTTCCACCTTTTCTTATAAGGTGGGAGGTAATCTAAATTTTTTTTTTGGAACACCCTATTAAACCAAAGGATAGTAAAGGAACAAGGCCATGTGGAAGGTGCAATTACTGTGCGTATATGGCAAATGCAACAGAGATGTGGGTGGAGGTACTCCCACAGAAAGCTAGATTAGCAGGGGGGAATTGCAGCACTCTTGGAGTAGTTTGAGTATTTGCACAGGATGTAAAGGGTATTATGTGGGTAAGATGGCGAGGGCAATCAGGAAGAGAATATATGAGCATTTACATGTTATTAATACACAGAACCACAATTATGCCCTTTTTAAACACATGCACGCTCACTTGCCATGTGTCTTCTGGCTTCAAATTTGATATTTTAGAAGTGGTTGTTAAAAATGTCAAGGGAGGTAACTGGTCAAAGCAGATTGAGAAGGGTGAGTTGAAGTGCCATCTCAGATTAAATGTTTTTCCAGCCCCCTGGCGTGAATGAACATGTTTCTTTAAAGCCCATTTTAATTGAAAGGGCTTTGATACTTTAGCAAAAGTTTTTTTAATTTTTTATGTTAAGTTGTTTGTAATATGTCTTGCCTTTTTAAGAATGTTTTGATTAACCAGTTGGGTTGACTATTTAAAGGGGTTTGGAGTTAAGCACTTTTGGTTTTGATAAAGTATGCATTGAGACAGACGAAAGTGCTTATCTATTGTTCATAGGTAGATACTAGGCTATCTGCCCTAGGCAGACCTCCCAACCATCCCAAATTACTCTGTTTATACTGAGTTTTGGTGTCCAAATAATAGGATGCCACGATTCTCGAGTGGCACCCCTTAATTTCCGAGTTCTTCCAAGTTTTTTAAATTTTCCACGCTTTCGGGGCTGACATCATCACGTGCGCAATGACATCAGCACTGGCAGCCACATCAGCCAGTCGGAATTGAGCTCAAGGCTTTCCCGGCTGGCTGGCTGTTTGAAATCTGGCTTGTGAGCAACTATCTGGGAGTTAGTATGTTTTTTATTGCATTTTCCTGCTGCCAATATGCATTGGACTGTATTACGCTAACGCTTTCCTGCACTTATACAAATGACCGCAAAATATACTGCATGGCTGGCTTGCCAGCAATTATCTGCAAGTTAGTATGCTTTTATTTTATTTTCCTGCTGCCGATATGCTTTGTATTGTCCTGCCGAACCACAACGTATTAAGCCGACGCTGGTAGTTTTCCTGCATGGCAGACTGTTTTGAAATCTGGCTTGGTATGCTTTTATTTTCCTGGTGTGTGTCTATAGACTGCTTTGCATCATGAGAGATTTAATATGGAGAAGGAGCAGTTTGAAATCAAATTGCAATAACTGTAAATAAAAAAAAAACATTCCTTACAAAGAAGGATAGTTAGAAGGAGCACTAAAAGTAACATAACGGTAGCCAGTTTGCGTTTAAATCTTCTCTACTTATACTGCTATATTTTATACTTACAAATAAGCAGCTAATATCCTGACCTTAGATAACAAGGTCAGTTTTAAAGTCTAAATTTTATTTTATATGGGCATCTGTGTGTTTAAATCTTAATAGATTGTTGAACTACTCAAACAAATACTTATATTTTCCCATTAAAACCTTGTAAAATAATGAGGAACTGGTGTGTACAGGATTATAAACCACCTCACATTAAAAAAGTCTGTGTAAAAAGTAAGCTCATTCGCTTATGCAAAATTGTCCATTCCCATTATTGATTAAGTACTGGACAGCTTTCTGTTTTATTAGAAATGCAATGTTAGTGAACACCTTTCAAGTAGTTCAATATGTGAGCAAACTTGCTTTTAAATCTAAAAATAATCATAATCAAATGTCAAAGGAAATCACCAGATGATGCTTGGTTTTAATGTACATCTTAATAAGTATTTAGATTTACAATAAACAAAAGTGGCATGGCACTACCATCCCCCTCCCCCCCAGAATGTGTGATATAATCAATGAATAAGGTGGTGTGGCTTATTATAGTAAGAAGAAGAATGCCTTGCTGTTTCTATATATATATATATATATATATATATATATATATATATATATATATATGTGTGTGTGTGGTAATGTTTGCACTCAGTGAAATATAGGGAGATGTCTGTGGATGTTCAATAGTTCTGACTGTTGTAAAAAGGAGGGCATTAATAGACACCTTTGCTATGTAAGATGCTTATACACAATTAGTTTTATGAGTTTTAAAACTGTTATTCATTCCTACAGCCACATCTTTCAAGTTGTAAATTATTAGGTGATTTCTACTTGCTTATAATCCAGTTATTTAGTTTTAAACTATAGGAATATTGTGTATCAAGGGTAAAGACTGAAATCTAAATTGAGATGGGGTGGAATGAACAGATTTTGTTTGTCTGCATATCTGTGTGAGTGTGTAAACATATGCTTGCATGTCATTGATAAATACATAGTCCGTTTATGTGCTTGCAAGCTGCAGATGCATATCTATTGGTTTTTGAGCATTGTGCTATAAAATGTGAAAATAAAATCCAAATAATCATTGTAGAAGTAAAGCAGTATACTGTGTATACATTAGTGTTTATGGCAAATGGGATGAAATAGCCAGGTAATAGGACATTGGAATGGCTGCAGGGGGACTCTGGTGCCATATTTTGATTGTCCTTCAGTTTGTGTTTGAAAGATGATATTCCACAGTTCGAGTGGGCGGGGTTACATAATTATGTATGCAAATACGTTAATCAGCGTACAGATTTGTACCTATTTTTCATGGGCATTGTCCAGATTTTTGATGTTTCCAGGTTGAGAAGTATGGCCCTAGGGCATTTATAAGCCTAGCCAGAGTGTATTTGGCTTCCGCCTCCCTATTAGATTAGCCTACTGTGCCTCTGTAAAGTAGGTCACAGAAGGTACCCTTTTAAGATTAGTTTACTGTGCCTCTGTCTAGCAGGGACACAGGAGAGATCCCAGGGGTGAATTTGCGATTAACCATCCACACGTCCAAATTTCACTTGAAGAGGGTCAGCAAGGGGCTATGTCTAACATGAATTGGGATTCTATTCCAGAGTGAGGGGAGCCTCTGGGAAATGAATCTGTCCCTCCAGCATGTCCTATTTATTTTTGTGCTGAGGTTTAGGTCCCTGGAGCGTGTAGCTCTAAGGGACTTGGATTTTTTTGAGGTGGAGCATGTCCATTAATTTTGGGTTTGACATGGCTTTGTACGTCAGGCATTGATCGCCTCTGAGTAGGTGGTAAGCAACTGAGTAGAGCTGGAGTTTCTTTAGTCGAGCTGCATAGGACATCTGTTTGTAGCCCATGATCCTCTTGGTGAGGTACTTTTGGGGTTTCTCCAGTTGCTGCAGGTGTCGGGTAAGGTACATCCCAAAAGGGGCATTGTATTCAATTATGGGCCTGATGAGTGACGAGTAGAGGGGCACAATGACCTCTCGTGATCTAGATGTGAACCCTTTTGTGATAAGGTGGGCTATATAGAAAGTCTTTCTAACCACTTTGGCAACGTGATTATCAAAGGAGAGATTACTATCTATGTTGGTCCCCAAATCTCTAATTACTTCTTCCGTACTTAATGGATTACCACCTATGTGGTAATTTGTGGGCACCTTGTTTTTCCCAAAGGGGATGACTATGCACTTTTTAGCATTTAGCTTGAGGCCGTGGTTCTGGCACCAAGCATCCATCTCTTTGAGACCCTTTTGGAGGATGCTTGTGTCAGCTGGAGATTCGATTATGGCCCCTAGTTTGCAGTCATCTGTGAACTTTGTCAGCCATAACCCCCCCGTGTTAGCCTGAACCTCAGAGAAGTATATACCAAACAAGAGAGGTCCCAGAACTAAGCCCTGTGGGATGCCACTTGTAACTGGTTTGGATTCGGACATGACACCTGCGATTCTGACCATGTGGGTTCTATCTCTGAGCCAGTTTGCAACCCATCTTGTGATATAGGGGTTGATATTTAAGCTGGTAAGCTTATTTATGATGCCTGAGTGGGGTATTGTGTCAAAGACTTTTGCGAGGTCCAGGTAGGCTGTGTGGACTACCTTGCCTTCATCTATGGCTTTGGTAATGTTTCAAAGAAATCAACTAGGTTTAAGAGGCAAGATCTGCCCTTAACAAAGCCGAATTGGGTAGGGTCCAGTGTCTGGAGGCTCCCAATGTCTTTGTTTATGAGTTCCATGATAATACGCTCCATAGCTTTACAGACCAGACTAGTCAGGCTTATGGGGCAATAGTTTCTGGGGTCTGTTGTGGCACCACCTTTGTGGAGTGGGACCACTGTAGCTGTACGCCATTCTTTGGGTACATATCCTGTAGTAAGGTTAAGTTTGAACACTGACTTAATGTGAGGGTTTAGTTCTTCTTGGAGCTCGTGTAAGACAGCCTGAGACACTGTCCAGTCCCATAGATGCTGTGTTTTTTGCTTTGGAGTGGGCAGCTTTCACCTGTGCATCTGTGATGTCAGGGAGGTTACATTCAGTTGGGATAGGCATTTGCTCCTTTGGGGGGGAGAAGTTTGCACTGAATCTGTCTGCCAGGATGTTGGCTATGTCTGTAGGTTCGGTATATTTTGTACCATTATGCAACAATTCAGAGCATATCTGGGAGTTTCTGCCCATGTGTCTGACATAACTAAAGATGGCCTTGTGATTATCTTTAGTGTCTAGGGCAATTTTTCTTTTGAAACTGGCCTTTGATGATTTTATGAGGGATCAAAGTTTCTTGCTAATACTGATCAGAGATGCCTTCCCTTTTTGGGATTTTGCTCTGTCATGTAGTAGCTTCCTCCTTCTGTTGTATAGCTTCTTTATGGCCGGGGTCCACCAGCCCGGTCTCCTGTTTTTGGAGGAGTGAGTCTTGGTTTTATTTGGGATAGCACGATCCATGCATTCCTGCAGGTGCTCATAGAATGCATTTGTAAAGGATTCTGTGGATTGGGCTGTATTATCCTCTGGCCCAGGAGCTTTGAAGGATTCCACCTCAGTCTTGAGAAGTGCAAAGTTGGCTTTGGAGAAATTCTTTACAGTGATTTCCTTGGCTGGGGGTGGGGACGGGATATGGATGTCCAGGGAAATTTGTTTATGGTCTGATCTTACCAATGAGGGGTTTACCTCTGGTGTGGAACATAGAGTCCCCATGTTGGTGATGACAAGGTCCAATATGTTGTTCCCTCTTGTGGGAGTGGTGACCAGTTGTTCCATTGCGTTAGAGTTTATAAATTCAAGGAACCATTGGGCGAAGGTGTTCGGGCTTGAGTAGTTTTCCCAGTCAATGTTTGGGTAGTTGAAGTCACCCAATAACATAGTGTTTGGAGAGACCTTCATATTCTCCAGTGTTCTCAGGAATGCCAAGTGGGGTTCCTGTAATAGGGAGGGTGTTCTGTAGCAGGCTACAAACTGAAAGGCAGTTTTGCCCGCTGTTAGTTGCACATGGATGGCTTCCGATGCTTCGTGCAGTGCCACTAACCTGGAGGTGTAGGTATCTTTGATGAATATAGATACTCCCCCTCTTTTTGTGCTTCGGTCCGAGTTTTGGGGCCGAAACGCATAGTATGAGTTATAACCTGGTAGTGCTGGGGTGCTCTCAGGAGCTTTGAACCAGGTTTCTGTTACTGCACAGACATTGATTTTCTCCATACTGAGGAGAGTCTCGAGTGCGTGCATCTTGAGGTTTAGACTTCTGGCATTGAGTAGCATTACCTTTAGTTTTTTTTATCTTTGGGTTGTCTATGGAGGTGAGTTTGTCCTTTGAGCCTTGCCTAAAAAAGGCACTATGGGGGTGGCAAGAGCCTTGGCCAGTATACGAAAGCCTACGGGTGACAGGTGCAAGCCGTCCCTAGCAAAACATGGCTTGTCGAGCATGTCATCCCAGGCTGACAGACACTGGATCCCCTTTGAATGACACCAATACTTTAGCCAATTTCTGAAATTGATCATTTTGTCTTTATACTGTGGCATCATTCTTGGTGAGGGCAAGATGCTATTCAAGGTCAGGGACATACCAGCCTAGGCTACATGGTCAGAGAGCTCCTCTATGTCTCTTTTCATGTAGTCCAGGGAGGTACGTCTCAGGTCATTCACACCAGCATGGACAATGACGGAGTCATACTTGTACTTGCTTTGGAGTGACCTGAGTGCTTGCATTATGTGGCGGATCCTGGCACCCGACAGGCAGCTTACAGTGACCTTCTCCTTGTTCAGTCTGGTGAGTGGGACGTCAGTGTGCCGGACAATAGAATCCCCTATAACAAGTGTATTTGGTGTGTTGTTTGGCCTTATGGGCTGTGACTGTGAGGCACACTGATTTTGTGAGATATGTGATTTGTGGGTATTGTTGAGGGGTGGCTGTTGCTTGGATATCTGCTTAGGATGTCTTTGCTGTTTAGGCAGATTTTTATTTAGAGCCTCCGAGTATGTTTTTGTGTGTTTATGTGTTGGGTATGCAGATGCAATAGGTCTGTGTGAGACTGGATTTGTGGTGTGGGTGGTTACCTTTTCCTCCTGACTGACTGTGCCACTCTTGGGTTGAGAGAGCTCTGCCTCCAGTTTGGCTGTGTAACTGCATCTCTCACATGTATTAGAGTTTGTTGGAAGGAGGAGAGGGTTGTCTGTGTACATAAGGCAATTGTAACATTGCCTCAAAATTCCCAGACTCACGAGCTGGACTAGAGAGTAACCTTGAAACTGACCCTTGGACATACCAGATTAGTATAAGGAACTGTTTTTTTTTTTTACTGATCAGATTATGGAAGGGAACTGATTTTTCACTTGATCAGGAAGGACCAATCGGGAGTCTAATACTTATGAGAAGTCAAGGAGGGTGTAGTGCTTTAGTTTTTTAGTGTTTCCTTGTAACTGAGCAAGTGCAGGGCTTTAGAAAGAGAGTAGAGTGATTACTTTGAGAGTTTGAACAGTTCTAAGGGAAAAAGTGAAGAGCAGACTTTGTGGAGCCTGGAATAGTTTAAACCTATTTAGGCGGCGCTGCCCGACGCTGCTCAGTGCGCAAAACCGTGCAAAAAGAGAGTTGTAGGGTTTTAAGAGAGGGAGATCAAGGAGTTTACAATTGACCCAAAATGGCCAATAAAACTACAGCTTCTAGGTAGTAACCACTCCTCCAGGGACAGGCAGGCTGTTCAGTGTTTACCACTCCCACTGGTGAACACAGAGACTTCCCTTTAGCCCAAGCAAGCACTGGCCTTCTAGAAACTTCCAAACAGTTCAGAACAGCAAATCTGTAACTGAACTTTCTTAACTTTCAGAAAGTGGGGAAAAAAAGCAAGATTTTTTTTTTTTTCTTTTTGTTGTAGTTTAAAGGTAGCAAAGATACACAAGCAGCAAAATCACAACAGTGCAATAAATGACCCCACACTTGAGTGCTAGGCCAAAATCAGGTAAAATGCAGTTTTTAGAGAAAAAAACGATTTTAAATTAAGTGCAACACAGGAAATGCAGTAAACAGGCTCTAGATGTGTTCCAAGTACTGTTACTGTCACAGATATAAACTTTAGCAAGCCGGAAAATGCCAAAAAGTAGACGGCAAAGCAGTAAAACTTAACAAAAAAACAGAAGAAAATACTTAAAATCACAAAAGTGGCTCCTTTTCTTCTCTCAGCGTTTTCTCCTCTTGGTAGGTGCTTCAGCAACAACTAGCAAGCCTGAAAAGACGCCAAAACCATGAGGCAGCCTGGTTTTAAGAGAGAGAGATCAAGGAGTTTAGAATTGACCCAAAATGGCCAATAAAATTACAGCTTCTAGGTAGTAACCACTCCTCCAGGGACAGGCATTAAACATTTTATTACCATTATTGGAACACTTGGACTTTTTTCGTGGACTGCTGTGGCAATTGTGCCTCAGATTCAAACAGATGCAGAAAAACACTACTTCACTGATCTCACTGTATTTCCTGTCTAAAGAATAACTGTTCCCCAGCTAACTTAATACATCAAGGCAAGATTAAATGCTGAGATGCTTACTTTCACAAGGCAAGGTGATGAGCTTCTAACAGACTGAACTGAACTCAACTGTGATAACTGTCATAGATTTATCCGGTTCAAAACAAAACAAGCTGTTGTGTGAGTTCCATCCTCTCAGTACTGGTTATAGAATGACTCACATTTGATCATATGACTCTGGAACAATACACATTCAGAGCTTTGCCAAGATCTCTTGCAGTATTTGAAAATTATAGAACAATTTCGAAAACCTCTACTCTTCCCTTCCAGAATTCTTAGTTTAAACAAACATTTAATCAGTTATAATAACACCAATGATACATTTTAACACACGCATCTGTACAAGTCAGTGTGTTAATCAAATGACACAAAATTATTTACAAAACTCCAGCTAACTATGCTGGTATATGTTAGACAGGCACTGCCCTATTCTCCCTGGCACAGATGGCAATACCTCACATCGTCACATCCCCCCCCTTTGAAGACTCGAGCTAGTTTTTCAAGTGACACTGGAAAAACATTGCTTGAGAGAAATGGGCCTGTCTGAGAACACAGTAACCTATACCCTGTCTTGAGAGTCCATCTTCACTGGCATTGCTGACTCCACTACTGTGCTGTACTGTCATGTCATATGCTTGCAACCCTAGGCTCCACCTTAATAAGTTGGCATTTTGTTGGCTGACTATGTAGCCATGTTATGCGATTGTGATCTGTATCCACAGTGAATTTCCTACCACACAAATAAGGCTGAAGTTTCTGCAGTGCCATACTATGGCTAGAGATTCTTTTTCTAAAGCTGCATAACATTCCTCCCTGGGTTGGAGTCTACGGCTGAGATATACAATTGGGTTCTCTTATCCCTCTAAGGACACTTGGCTGAGTACAGCCACCACCCCATGGTTTGAAGCATTCACCTGCACAACAAATTCTTTACTGAAATCTGGACTGGCTAACACAGGAGATCCTCCCAAAGCCCCTTTAAGCTTTTGGAATGCTTGCTTGCAGGCTGGGGTCCACATTACCTCATCTGGCCTGTTTTTCCTTGTCAGGTCTGTGAGGGGAGCAGCTATCATACTATAACTGAGAACAAACTTTCTATAGTACCCCACTATCCCCAAGAATGCCCTTATTTGCTTTTTGGTAACAGGGGCAGACCATACCGAAACAGCTTCCATTTTGGCAGGTTCTGGCCTAATCTTACCACTTCTCACTCCATGTCCCAGGTAGGAGACCTCTGCCATACCCACCTGACACTTACTGGGCTTAATGGTCAACCCTGCCCTTTTCAGTCTGCCCAAGACCTCCGTGACATGCTCAGGCTTCATCATGTTAACATAGTGCAATTTGTGCCCCTGCTCCTGCCTAGCAAGTTTAGCATATAATTGACATTACTGACCTTCGTTACCACTTTGAAGGGTTCCTCCCAAGCTGCCTGCAGCTTATTGGGTCCGACATGAATGACCACCATAAACTGCTGTCCCACAGTATACTTGGGCTCAAGAATTCCTGTTATACTAGACCTTTTTCTGCTGTTGGGCTTTTGCCAGGTTCTCCTGGGCCAAGCCCATGAGCTTCCTAAACCTTGTCCTGAGGTTTAGGACACATGTCACAACAGACTCCTTTTGGGATTCACACTCACCCTCCTATTCATCACAAATCAGATCTAAAGGCCCCCTCACCCTATGCCCATACAGCAACTCAAAGGGTGAAAAACCTGTGGATTTCTGGGGTAGCTCTCTGTATGCAAACAGTAGATGGGGTAAATATTTGTCTCACTCTTTCAAACTGGTCTACAAATGTCCATAGTATGGTCTTTAGTGTAGAGTTTAACCTCTCCAGAAGACCATTAGTCTGGGGATTGTAGGGGTGGTTTTTAGGTGCTTCAACCCACAACACTTCCACAGACAAGCCAGCAGGTCTGACATGAAATTGGCACCTCTGTCTGTCTGTCAGTATTTTTCTCAGAAAACCTACCCTGCTGAAAATCTTTAACAAAGCATTTGCTACCTTCTCTGCCTCAATGGAGGACAAAGCAACTGCCTCAGTGTATCTAGTAGCATAATCTACTACCACCAGGATATACATCTTTGTGGAACTTGGGGTACTCAGAGGCCCCACAATATCCATAGCTACCCTCTAAAATGGCTCCTGTATCACAGGCAAAGGCATCAACAGAGCTTTGACCTTGTCCTCTGTCTTGCCTACATTCTGGCACTGCTTACAGGTCCTGCCATACCCTGTTACATCCTTTGCAATCCCAGGCCAATAAAAGTTTTGCATAATAAGTCTCTTGGTATGCTTTTTGCTCATATGACCTGCAAAAGGAATGTCAATTGCTATGCCTAGAAGTGCCAGATGGTAGACTCTGGGCACTACCAACTGCTGTATTACCTCATCCTCTAGCCCACCCTCAAGGGTCCACTCTCTATATAGTAACCCTTTGTTCTAGTATACAGACTCCCTTTTTCCTTGAGCATCAAGTGCCTCCTTAGCTATCTCCCTCAAGCTCCATAAAGTAGGGTCCAAAAGCTGGGTTTGTCTCAACTCTATCTTTGTAACTCCTCCCAGCTCCCCTTCCACAGGAAGCTTAGTATCTTTGGACAGCAGTGTCTGACTCTCAGCCTGGGTACTACCACTCAACTCTGTCCTTGTAGTCACCCTATCCATGGGAACATCAGTACCTACCAGCAGCTGTGTCGGACTTTCAGCCTCACTGCTGCAAGGTAGCTCCCTCCCTGAAATAGCCGTATCACCAGCCCCAGCTTCAGGTGTGAAGTCTGTCTAGGTCTCCCCAGCCTACCAGACCTACATCCCTGTCTCCAAACCTGACTGTGTTCAACTACATGCACACAAGGTACTGCATTATCAAAATCATTCCCAAGACATCCGCAGGAATATCCTCAAACACAGCTACCTGCTTACTTCCTTTTCCACCCCCAAGTCAAGGTGAACCCTGGCTAAATGTATTTGTAATAGGATCTCTCCTAAAGCTCTGATAAAAGTGGACTGCCCAAGCAAGTACTGCTCCTCTTTAACCACTGCAGACTTCACAATGGTTATGTCAGAGGCTGTGTTTCTCTTAGCAGTGGCCTGTCTTCCATCCACTAAGTTAGGATATAAACTCCGGTGATAGTTTGGTACCCCTGTTGCCTCCAGACAACTTAGTACTGGCACAGTGTTATTCCCACTTGCTGGCTCCCTTACCTTTTGTTTCCCACCTTGCTTCAGTGGACATTTGTATGCTACATGGCCCCTCTGGTTACATTTAAAACATCTAACCCCTAATCCTAACCGTGTACCTGAACTAGTGGCTTCCTTTGTTACTGGTAAACTTGGGTGGGGTACTTTAGGCTGCCCATCATGGGTTCCCTTATATCCCTGTGCAGCACTTGGTATCCCCTTCTTGTGCAGTGATGCTCTGCTTGCTAAGTAGAGATCCCCTTTTCTCCCCAGCTCATCTGCAGTTACACTCCCGGTCTGCCAACCAGATTCTCATGTCCTCAGGCAAAGTACTAATGGCTTGTTCCCTCACCTGAAGGTCTGCAGTTTTTCAAAAGGGGTGCCCTGACACACACTCACCCACCTATGAAGATAAGTGTTTAACTCAGCAATATAATTACATACACTTTCATCTACATTGTGTCTATGCCCACAAAACTTTTTTTGCTGTAAGCTTCAAGTGTTAACAGTTCAGTAAACATTGTTTCACTCTATCATAGTTTAAACATTCAATATCAGACAATTTACAAATAGCAGTTACAGCTTTACCATGGAGTAAGGAGATCAGGAACCGTACCCAGAGTTCTTTGTCAACATTATACTGTTTACATACTCTTTCAAATATATGAATAAATCTATCAATGTCATCCCTTTCTGCAAATTATGGAAGACATTTACTGACCTTTATTGCATCTGGGGTCCAGTTATTCCCTTCCCCATTACCTCCATGATCCTGATGAAGGGTCAACATCTCCCTTTCATGTTGTTGCTGCTTCTACTTTTCTACAGCCTCAAAATACCATTTCTCATTTTCTTTGATCTCCAAATGCAACAGTCTCTCATTTTCTTTGATCTCCAAATGTCGCAGTTTCTCTTTGGTCTCCAAATGCAGCAGTCCCTCCTTTGACTTCAACTCCAAATTCTTGGTCTCCAGTTCATGTTGATACTGCTTCTCCTTTTCTTCAGCCTCCTATTCAAGTCTCTAACTCTAGATGGATTTTTAAGTCCTCTGAGGAAAAGGTGAACCGTCCTGTTTCTGAAGACTGCACAACCCAACACCAGACTGGTTGTCCTCCTGGCCATTGGTCTGCTCTGTAGCTGTGATTAAGGCTGAAATTATTTCCTCTTTAGTTCAGTTAGCATGTACCAGTCCTTTGGCTTCACACACTTTGGCCAAATGGTTCTTTGTCAGCTTACCATTATCCTCTGCTGACATTTTTGCCTGCTTTCCCTGACTAAACTAAACTAACAAAAATAAATAAATAAATAAAACTGTTGTGAAAGTGAAACTCTGAATGTTTACCTTGTGGCTGTTGAGAGTACACACACCTTCAGTGACAACTGCCCACAAGCTACTGAAATTCAATTAATATCCAACCACTCTGACACCAATATGTGACAGCCTCTCTTTACACTGGGCCAGTAATCAAGGACCCTCAATCCTCACCACTGACACTGGTGAGAGACGGACACTAAAAACAGGAATGGATTTACGCAGTATTTCAAATTCAGCTCTCTGCATTAAGCACAGTTTCCCCCAAGAGCACACATGAAACCTGCACCAGACCTGGGACTGGACTCTCGGTCACTCCAGATTCCAAACAAGACTCACTTTGGAGCACTGTGCCCCAGTTCAATTAGCTGACACACCCACACCTGGGTATTTGATTTTTTCACACACACACACGCACTCTCTCTCTCCTGGGAAAGGTGAATACAGATTTACTAGCTGTACCCATTCTGCCCAGACTATAAGGTAACCTAGCTGCCACCAGTCAGCTGCTCTCTGGCTCTTACAAGGGTAATTCAGTTATACCGAATAAAATCAATCAATACTAATATAAATGGTAGAGTGTAACCAAAGCTGCAAGGCTTTTCAGAGTGGCCAATGTGCCACTCAAGTAAGCACAAGTACAGTCAAGATTTTAAAAGTATTCTCTAAAAGACCAACTACAATGAAAGGTATAAAATATTTAATAATAAATAAAATAGAAAACAAGAGAATACTAAATATCCAAGTACAATAAACATCAGAGTTTCAATCACAGGAAAAATAAAACTAACGCAGTTGGACAGATTCAAACAGATGCAATAAACACTACTAAACTGATCTCAATGTATTTCCTGACTGTCTAAAGAATAACTGTTCCCTAGATAACTTAATGCATCAAGGCAAGATTAGATGCCGAGATGCTTACTTCCATAAGGCAAGGTGATGAGCTTCTAATATACTGAACTGAACCCAACTGTACTCAACTAACTGTGATAACTGTCATATATTTTTATACCAGGTTCCAACGAAAACAAAATAAAATGTTTTGTGAGTTCCATCCTCTCAGTGCTAGTTATAGAATGCCATCACATTTGATGACATGTCTCTGGTACAATACACATTCAGAGCTTTGCTAAGATCTGTTGCAGTATTTGAAAATTATAGAACAATTTCAAAAACCTCTACTCTTCCCTTCTAGAATTCTTTGTTTAAACATAAACATTTACTTAGTTATAACAGCACTGTTGATACATTTTTAAAACAAGCATCTGTACAAGTCATTCTGATAGTCATATGACACAAAATTATTTACAAACCTCCAGCTAACTATGCTGGCATATGTTACACATGCACTGCCCTATTCTTCCTGGCACAGATGGCAATACCTCACATCGTCACAACTTGTATTATGATTGTAATATGAAATCCTTGACCACTTGAACCAAAAGACACCACTAACAATAGTGCATATATCCAAATCTAACAACGTCAAGGAGGAAAGACTGAAGAACAGCACTGAACAACAAAAAAAAATGAAAAAATGCCACTTGTAATCAGATAGCGTTTATTGAAACTGAGTGCTTTTGTCCCAATTCAATTAGCTGGGACTTTGTCAGAGATAAAAATACATAATGTTCAGCCTTGTTTTTATAATGAAATCTACCCTCCCCTAATTATTACATCACAAACAAATTGTTAAAAGCACACACATAATCATAAAAAAAAAAAATCATAAAAAACATGAATCAATTTAACAAATACATATCAATTAAAACAATAGATTTCATTTTTAAAATTGGTGCAATAGAAATGGTGACATTCAAACCATCTGGACCAGGAACACAAGACCATAATTGTTATTGTAGTTCTTTATTTTCTAGATTCATTTTCCAAAGTCCCCCTCTCGTCGTCTTCTTTTGTCCCCAGATGGTGCCCAATGGAGGTGGTCGATCCCATAGTCAGTATGCTGCTGTGGATGCCACTGGATTCCAGACTTCCTTCATGACACCTTTCCATGCTGTTCAGTCCATGGCAATGTTTCTGGCCTCCTGTAGGTCATGTTTCCTGCTTCTCAAGTCCTCTTCAACCTGTTTAGCCCACATCTTCTTTGGTGCAGATTTGTGAACTCTCCAGTTCATGGAGTGCTTTCTCCATAATAATCTGTATGACAAACAGCAGTTGTGCATCCTGCATGTGTCCAATCCAGAGCAGCTTCCTGTTCTGGATCTGTTCGCTGATCATTGGCTGCTGATCATATCTGGTCTGGATGCTATCATTTCTAATGTGGTCATGAAGCAAGATTCCTAAAGAGTTGGTGCAGTCATCATATTTAGAAAACCTCAAACTTGTTCAGGTCTGGCTTGAGGAGGATCCATGTTTCTGATCCATAAAAGAGAATTGGCAAGATCAGTGCCTGGAAAAGGTGAATCTTGGTGGTGATAGAGAGGTTTGTCCTCTTCCATAAACACCACTTGAGTGAGGCAAATATTGCAGTGGCTTGTCCAATCATGCTATGGACCTCAGCTGTTAATATCACCTTCTTCTCCTGAACCAGTGAACCCAGATACTTGAATTCTTGTGTTTGTTTGATCTGAACTCCCCCCAGGTGAAGAGTGGCTTTTGACCCATTGGTTGCCATCACTTTGGTCTTATCCGTGTTTATCCATAGGCCATATGATTGGGCAATCCAGACAATGTTGTAGAGGATATCTATGGCCTTGGCATCATTGTATGCAAAAATGGCACTGTCATCAGTGAACATCAGGTAAGTCACAGAATGGACTTCATTGTACTGGACTCTGCTCCTGCCCTCAAATATTCTCCTCATGATGGTGTCATGTTCACCACCAGGTTAAACAGCAGTGGAGAGACCACATCCCCTTGATGGACCCCAGTCTGGATGGTAAGCCCTTCAGACAGTTATTTCCGAATGCACATCTGGCTGAATGAACCATTGTATGATGTTTGAAGGAGTCTGATAGCCTAGTACCTACCTATGAACCTATCAACCCTGGGGCCTATACAAGCCCAGCCAAAAAGGTACCCTGGCTTTTGCCACCCAAGAAAATTATTTTCCTGTGCCACTGTCGAGCAGAGCCACAGAGGTGATCCCCGGGGTGAATTTCCTATTTCCCATCCAATCATCAAGATTTTTCTTGAAGAGTGCTAATGAGGAGCTTTGTTTGATATAGATAGGTAGTTTATTCCAGAGTATGGGAAGTCTCTGGGACAGGAATCTATCCCTCCGGCATGTTCTGTTTATTGTGGTGACAAGGTTTAGGTCCCTAGAGTGTGTAGCTTGGAGGGATTGGGATTTCTTTAAGTGGAGCATGTCCAACAGCTCTGGGTTTAACATAGCTTTGTATGTTAGGCAGAAATCACCTGTGAGTAGGCAATATGCGACGGAGTAAAGCTGGAGTTTTTTGAGATGGTCAGCGTAGGGCATCTGTTTGAGGCTGGTAATCCTCTTTGTGAGGTATTTCTGCGGCCTTTCCAGTTGTTGGAGATGTCTTGTGAGGTACATGCCAAAAGGGGCATTGTACTCTATAATGGGTCTAATGAGTGATGAGTAGAGAACAATGACCTCTTTTTTTCTGGATGAGAAACCTTTTGTGATGAGGTGTGCCATGTAGAAGGATTTGCTGACTACTGTGGCGATGTGATTATCAAAAGAGAGACTACTGTCCACCTGTGTCCCAAGATCTCTTATCACACTTTCGGTGTTAAGTATACTACCGCCTATGTTGTAGTTCATGGGTACAGAGCTTTTACCAAAGGGGATGACAATGCACTTTTTGGCATTGAGCTTGAGGCCATGGCTTTGACACCAGGCATCTCAGTGAGGCCCTTTTATAGGATGTCCACATCGTTAGGAGTTTCGATTATGGCTCCTAGTTTGCAGTCATCTGTGAACTTTGTTAGCCAAAGACCTTCTGTGTTAGCCTGTACTTCAGAGAAGTAGATACCAAACAGGAGAGGACCCAGGACTGAACCCTGTGGTACTCCACTTGTCACTGGTCTGAAGTCGGATTTGGAGTCTGCTGCTTTCACAGTGTGGGTTCTTGTCAGTGAGCCAGTTGGCAACCCATCTTGTGACATAGGGATTTATACCTAGTTTAGTGAGTTTATCTATAATTCCAGAGTGGGGGATGGTGTCAAAAGCCTTGGCAAGATCTAGATAGGCTGTGTGAACCACCTTACCCTTGTCTACGGCTTTGGTGACTGCTTCAAAGAAGTCTATCAGGTTTAGGAGACATGATCTACCTTTTACAAACCTAAACTGGGTGGGATCCAGAGTTTGGAGATTACCAATGTCTTTGTTTATAAGTTCCAAGATGATACGTTCCATGGCCTTGCAGACCAGGCTCGTCAGGCTAATGGGCCGGTAGTTCCCGGGGTCCGTGGTGGCTCCCCCCTTGTGGAGTGGGATAACCGTTGCTGTGCGCCATTCAGCAGGCACAAAGCCTGAGGTGAGGCTATGATTGAACATGGTACTTAGGTGGGGTGTCTGTTCATTCTGTAGATCATGTAGAACGCATCCTGGGATGTTGTCTGGTCCCATGGATGCTGTGTTCTTGGCTTTGGAGAGTGTGATTTTTACCTGTGCAGCTGTGATTACAGGAACTTTGCATTCTTCCAGTATAGAGATGGGCTCTTTAGGGGGTGAGAGGGGGGTAAAGTTAGCACTGAACCTATCTGCCAGGATGTTGGCAATATCAGTTGGGTCTGTATATTTAGTGCCATTGTGCTGTAACTCAGAGCAGATCTGAGTGTTGCCATTCAGATTCTTGACATAGCTATAGAATGCTTTGTGGTTGTCTTTAGAATCAGTGGCAATTTTGTTTTCGTAACTAGCTTTGGAGGATTTTATCAGGGATCACAGCTTCTTACTGAGGCTGACCAGAGAGCTCCTCCACTCGTGTGATTTTACTCTCTTTTGCAAGAGTTTCTTCCTTCTGTTGTACAGTTTGTTTATTGCAGGGGACCACCAGATTGGCTTCCTTTTTTTTTGGAGGATAGCGTCTTGGTTCTGTTTGGGATAGCACGATCCATGCACTCATGTAAGTGCTTATAAAGTGCAATTGTGTAGGATTCAGTAGTCGTAACTGTATTGTCCACCTGCATGAGTGTCATGAAGTTCACCACTTCTGTCTTATGCATGAAGTTGGCTTTGGAGAAATGTTTTATTATGGTTTCCTTAATGGGGGGGGTGGAGGCAGGATGTGGATATCTAGGGTAATTAGCTTATGGTTGGATCGGATCAATGAGGCATTGACTTCAGGTGTGGAACACCGGTCACGCATATTGGTAATGACTAGATCTAGGATATTGTTGCCCCTGGTGGGGGTGTGGATAAGTTGATCCAGGGCATTGGAGTTTATGAATTCCAGAAAACGTTGAGCAAAGGAGTTGGTACGAGTAGTTTTCCCAGTTAATGGTGGGGTAGTTGAAATCGCCCATTATTAGGGTGTTTGGTTGAACCCTAATATTTTCCAGTCCATCAAGAAGAGAGGAGTGGGAAAACTTGGGCATGGTGGGTGATCTGTAGCAAGCTACAATTTGGATTGCAGTTTTGCCCAGAGTTAGTTGCACTTGGATAACCTCAGCTGCATTATGCTGAGCAACTAGCCTGGAGGTGTGGATATCCTTAATGAATATGGATACACCTCCGCCTTTGGTGTTCCAGTCGAGGTTACATGGCCGAAAAGTGTGGTATGAGTTATAGCCTGGTAGTGCAGGGGTGCTCTCTGGAGCCTTAAACCAGGTCTCAGTCACTGCACAGATATCGATGTTCTCCATTTTAAGGAGTGCCTCGAGTGAGTGCATTTTGAGATTTAGACTTCTGGCACTGAGTAGCATCACCCTCAGTTTTTGCTTGCCTGTTCCTGTTATGGTGGTGAATTTGTCATTTGAACCTTGCCTAAAAAAGGCACTATAGAGGCGGCAAGAACCTTAGCCAGTATCCGGAATCCCAGGGGTGTCAGATGCAGGCCATCTCTGGCAAAGCATTGTGGTCTGTTGACCATGTCATCCCAGGCAGACAGATACTGGATCCCTTTAGAATGGCACCAGAAGCTTAACCAATTGTTGAAGTCGATCATTTTGTCCTTGTACTGCGGCATCATTCTGGGTGATGGCAGAATGCTACTCAGGGCTAGGGTCATACCTGCCTGGGCTACAAGATTGGAGAGGTTTTCCATGCTTCTCTTCATGTAGTCCAGGGAGGTACGTCTCAGGTCGTTCACACCAACATGGACAATGACAGAGTCATATTTGTACTTGTGGAGTGACCTGAGTGCGTGGGTTATGCGGCGGATCCTGGCACCTGACAGGCAGCTGACAGTAACCTTCTCCTTGTTTAGCCTGGTGAGTGGGACATCAGTGTACCTGACTATAGAGTCGACTATGGACTAGTGTGTTGAGTACATTGTTTTGCCTTATTGGCTGTGGTTGAGTGGCACACTGAGTCTGTGGGCTATGTGTCATTTGGGTTGTGTTGGGGGGTGGAGGTTGCTTGCATTTCTGCTTTGGAGGTCTATGTTGCTTGAGCAGATTATTACTGAGAGCCTCCGCGAATGTTTTTGTATTTCTATGTGTGGATTTTGGTGGTGTAGATTTAGTGAGACTATGTGATGAGTGTGGCGTGCTGCAAGTGTTTACCTTCTCCTCTTGACTGTCAAGTTCAGTCTTGATTGGAGAGAGTTTTACCTCCAGTTTGGCTAGATAAGTGCATCTCTCACAGGTTGTAGTGTTGGGTGGTAGGAGGAGAGGGTTGTCGGTGTACATGAGGCAATTTCTACATTGCCTCAAGATGCCCAGATTCATCAGATAGACAGGAGAGAACACTGGGAGCCGACCCTTAGACATGCCTGAATAAAAAAACTATTTTCCTCTAGATAAGTGAGGAGAGAGAGTACAAGAGCTGTTTTTCTCTAAGCAAGTGAGGAAAGTAAGTACCAAAACTGTTTTCCTCTAGGTAATGAGGAAGGTTGAGTGCTGTAGTAATTAGTAGGTTATTTAGTGCTTACAAGTTCTGAACAAGTGCTGATCACGAATAAGCAAATTCAAGTGCTAAAAGTAAGAATCTGTATCTGGACTAAACTAGTTACAGGAAAGGGGGAAACAAGTGCAAATGTGGGCTTTTAAATCAGAAAGTTGAGAGAGATGGAAAAACTGCCCAAACGGCCAATAACTACAATTTCTGGTCCAGAACCACTCCTTATGTGGTAGATAAGTTACCTAGTGCTTACCACTCCCACTGATAAGCTAGAAGGCTTCCCTCCAACACAGAAAGCTTGGGGGGGGGCTTAGAAGCTTACATACAGTCCTGGATACAGCAAATCTGAATCTGGACTACACTAGTTACAGGAAAGTTTATTTTTTATTTATTTATTTATATATACAGAAAAGTAGCTAAAACAGCAGTCAAAACAATTCAAATACAGTGCAAGCTAGCACACTTGAATATGTAGCAATGTTAGACTAAACAGTTTAAAAAAAAGCAATTAAATTAAAAATGACTAAAAACAATGCAGAAGGAGTCTATTAGGTAGAATAAGGTAAAGAGCTGGGACTGGAGGGAGTGTCCCAGATCAAATCTACAGTGGGGGCGGACAACTGCAAAAACCTCCAAATTTAAACAAGACAGGAATAGGGAGGGTGGGTATGAGAAAACCAACACCTTCAGCAGAGATCTGAAAAACTATACAGTGAAGCAAAAATAACAGTGCACAACTCTGAAGTCAGCCAGAAATTATATAAAATTAGTCAAACAACAATTACCAGTACACAACTTTGAAGTGCCAGAAAAATATACTCTGCTCTGCATATCTCCAGATAGTTTGAAGCGCACTCTTTCAGGACACAGGAAGGCACCAACAATGATATGCCCTGTCTCCAATGTCTTCCACAGGGCAGGCCAGTGGATACAGTCAAATGTAAACTTGAAATTGATAAAGATAAGTGTACGTTGTCCACACCAGATTCTTTCCTCCATTAGATGACAGATGGTGAAGATTTGATCAGAACATCCTCTGTTTTGTCTGTATCTGGCCTGTTCTTCCCTGCTGGTTTGCTCATGTTTCTGCAGCCTGGATTGTATGATCTTCATAAAGATTTTGCCAATGATGGAGAGCAGGCTGATGCCATGGTAGTTCTTGCATTCCCTGTTGGGCCCCTTTTTGTGGATAGGTACAATGATGCTGTCTTTCATGTGGATAATATCTGCTCCATAACCCATAGTAGCTTGATCAGTGTGTGGAGCTGGTGGAGCAGGATATCACCTCCAGTCTTGATTGCTTCCACAGTGATCTGATCTATTCCTGGTGCCTTGCCATTTCTCAGTGTTCTGATAGCTGATTTCACCTCTTCAACTGTTAGCTTTGCAACAGTCACTGGGGCCTCAGGGAGATAGATGGGTGGTGGATCGACCATTGGTCCATGAGGTAGGTCATGGTTGTAAACCTCTTGAAAGAATTCCCTTCAACATTTCATGCATTCACAAGGTGAGTGCACAAATGTCTCATCTGCTTTTTTGATGTTGCCACTGGTGCATTTGGTCTTCCCACTAAATTATTTGAGGGTGCTGTACGGGGTGCAGTACTCATGTTTGGATGCTGCCTCCTCACGTTTGGCTGCCACCTGGCTCCAATACACTTCCTTTTCTCCTTTCAGCATCTGGCAAATTTCTCAATTGAACTGCTGATATTGTTTGTAGTTGACCAGCTTCACCTGCTTCTGTTGGGCTATGAGATCCTGGCAATCATCAGATATCCAATGTTACATTCAGTGGCAGATGGATGGGCATAGCAATTTGGCACATTCCATGATGGAGTTTGATATCTGCTTTTCTGCCTCATGTCCTCCATTTGGGCCAATGCTACAAACCAGTTTGACAGTGCAATCTAGAATTCCTGTTTGAGGGCAAGGGCTATCAGTTTTCCCGTCCTGCCTGGCAGGCAGAGGTGACTTGCATTTTGCACATTGTAAGTGAAGCTGCACCACAGCATGGATGAGGTAATGATTGGAGCCACAGTCAGGTCGTCGCATAGCACTGATATCCTTAAGCAATGATCAGAAGTGGGAATTGACCAAGATGTAGTCTCCTATGGCAGAGTCCTCACCGGATGGGTTTTGCCATGTGAGCTGGTGTTTGTGGGGATGCTGGAAATGGCCATTTCCCACAATGAGATCATTTGCTGCAGCAAAAGACAGAAGGTACAGGCCATTATCATTCATATTCTCATGCCCAAATCTACCCATCTTTCCTTCCCAACCAGAGCCGTCCTTGCCAATGTGGGTGTTGACATCTCCAGCCAAGATGGTCATCTTGGTCCATGGGATAGAATCCAGCATGTATGGGAGCTGGTTGTAGAAGTTATGCTTTACTGGGTCCGGACTCATCTTGGTTGGTGCATAGATGGACAGAATGTAGGTCTAGATGGTACCATGATGGTGAGCAATGCCAGGTAGTCTTATATTGGTTGGAAAGTGATTATGGTTCTTGCAGCCTGGCTATCCACCATAAACCCTACGCCAGCCTCTCACTTCTCACCACCAGAGTAGAACAACTTCATCTTTTCATCGGCTGTAGGTGGTTGGATGGTCAATGTTCCAGATCCAGTGAGTCATAACTCTGACACTGCAGCAATCAAGATTTTGCATTTCATGAATTCCTTAGCAATGATTTCCTTTTGGCCAACATGGTAGCCAGTTTGAATGCCCCACATGGCGATACGGGTTTCCAACTTCAGTGTAATGAATTTCCTTTGGTCAGTAACCCACTTTTCACCAGCTCCCTGGATCCCCATTGCTGGCGCATTGGCTGCTCTGGATGAGGCAGCATGACTGAATGAGTTTGTTCAAATTTCTATGTGGTTTCTTTCCTGTTTTCCCAATTCTGGTCACTGCAGCAGGGTGACCACCACCCTCCTTTTGCAGCCAGACCTGGGTACATCCTTGGCAGAATTCCATAGGGCGAGGTCCCCCTCTCACATTCTGTTCTACTAATATCATATTGTGGAACATGAAGCTATGCCTTTACTGTCATTGGATGTGTTTCCAAAGAGCATTAACCTGGTCTTTCTTCCTAATGGCATATAACTTTTCATAGATCCTGTCTTTAAATGCTCTCTCATCTTTAACAATGTAAAACATTGAGCATTGTTTAATGTAATAATGTGAATATACAATGTCCATACCCTTCAAATAAACCTCACTTCCTTTATACAAATAAGGGCAGTACTGACATCTTTCAAATTTGAAGGTACCTGTTTTCTCATAGTTGTCTGGGACCCTTATAATCTCTCACTGTAATTTTTAATGAATCACTCCTTAATGTACACTACACATGGGCCATCTCTCAAAGCTTGTGTATTGACCAAACCCATGTCAAAACATTCAAATGTTTCCTAATGATCTGTATTATAAACTCTAAAGCCCCAGTGTATGTAAGGACAAGTCCCTTATTATAATTAACATTATTCATATTTGTGAAGGAATTTGACCTTATCTCCACTTGTTCTCCTGGAAGTGGGTAATAAATACCCAAAGTTCTTTTATGGTGGACTTGTGTAAAAATACAAGAAAGAAATCTTTTTGGATGACCCTCCTATTGAACATGTATCTTAATTTTCCAATTTCCATTTGGAATAATTTGAAGCTAGAAATCATCCAGAACAGTCCGATTGTCCTTTGATTAGGGATCTTTTTGATAGAGTGATGACAACTCTTAAAATGTAATAAAGAGTTTGAGTATGAGTTTTCTGTAGATATTTGAAATAAACCTCTTATTGACCACATCTTTGACGATTTGGACATCTAGATAATTTAAAACACTGACAGACTAGTTAATGGTCAATTAAAAAATACAGTGCTGTTATTGGTATCGGAAAAAAAACTCCATCAGCCTCTCTTTTGTATCCCTCCAAAATATTACAATATCATCTAGGTAGCAGCCATATAACACCCAACAAATTTCATAACCTGAGTGAAAAACAAAATTATGTTCCCAGTATGCCACCACTATGTTGTAAAAAATGGGAGCACATGTTGCATCCCTGGCCACCCCTGTCATCTGCTTGTATATACCACCATAAAAAAAAATACAATTATTCTCTAATACTAATTCTGTGAATAGCCTTAAAACATTTACTGTCTTATTGTCTAAAGTTTTAATTTCATTTAAATATTTAAAGATCCATGATATCCGTGTGTCATGTGGAATGACTGAAAAAAGATCCTTGACTTCTATGGTGACAACTAACACATCATCGGAGTGCATGTTGCCAATATTCCTGAGGAAATCCCAGGAATACTTATAGATGTGCATCTCATTAAAAAAGACGTCCTTGAGTTTGATATCTATGAAGTTGGCAACCCCATGAGTCTTAGACCCCTTAGCATCCCCTATAGGATGCAAATGTGGGTCTGACTGGTTCTTGTGAATTTTAGGGATGCCAAAAATTCTTGGAATTTGAGGATATTCAAGCTTCAAATAATCTTAGTATAAATACAAAATCTGTTCCTGCATCAATATATCATATAATAAAACATCGATTTTACTATATGCTATGTTTAACTGATTTCTGTAAACTTCCTCATACTGGTCAGACAACAATAACATTTCAATTTTTAAGATTATAATCAGTAGTATTCACAACTACCAGCATAGCCCCTTTGTCAGGTTTCATTAAAAACAAATCTCTGTTACTTCAAATATTTCTTAGTAATCCGATTTCATCTGCAGAAAAGTTATGTTTAATCAGTCTCATTCTATCTCCCAGAATATACTGATGATCATATTCACATAAGTTTGCAAATATAGGTTCATAGGTTGGTACTAGGCTATCGACCCTAGGGCCTATAAAAGCCTAGCCATAATTCCCTGGCTATTTCTTCCCACAATATTTACTTCCCTGGACCCCTGTCTAGCATGGCGACTGATGTGATACCCAGGGTGAATTTCCTATCATTTGGCGCAGATATTTGGATGACTGCTGGTTGGTATGGAGAATGTATAAAGAATACCTTTCAGAATTTGTTTCTTATTTGAACGAAAATAAATGGGGGATTGAATTTTCTGTCAGCTATGATAGAGATAAAATTATCTTCTTAGATGTATTGGTTTGCCGTGCATCTGATCATACGCTGACTACAGAAATTCATCACAAATTCCCCCAAAATAATTCACTTCTCCATGCAATCAGCTTTCATCCTCCTCACATCTGCAAAAACATTCCCAAATCACAATTCATGCACATTAAATGCATTTGATCTGATCAGCACACTTATAGACACTTCAGAGATGATTTAGTACATCGATTCCATGACCGTGGGTATAAAATCGGTCAACTATTACATACCAAACACACAGTTGACCAGATGGAACGCACTGAATTGCTTCATTACAAAACTAGAAACAAATCACCTTCAGTAACACCTAGATTTATCACCACATATGGTCGGAATACCAACATATTGATGCAAATTGTTCAACATAATTGGAACATATTAACATGTGAACCTAGACTTCAGAACATTCTTGGAGACGGATGTTCATTTTCCTTTCGGAAAGGCAAAAATCTATCTGCCTTTTTTAATCACTTTAAACATCTTGAGAAGAAAGGTACCAAAAGTATCCAGACCACAGTATCAGGGGATCCATTAATTGGTTGCTTCCCTTGTGGACACTGTATCTATTGTAACATCATACTCAAAACCACTGGTTTCATCAGTCAAAACACCACTCAAGTAGTCAATATAACATTTTTTGCTAACTGTTCCTCAGATTGGGTCATTTATTTGGCCAAATGCACATGTCCTGCATTCTATATTGGCCAAACCTCCAGACCCTTGAAGCTTCGAATCTCTGAACACTTTAGTGATATCAGACACAAGAGAGACACCAATGCTTTATATAAACATTCTTTGGTACATCCAAAGGCTACTTTTAGTTTTACCATTATTGATAAAATTAGAAGATCCAGGCATAACAAATCAGGTTGGCATAATTTATTAAATTCAATGGAGAAAAAATGGATCATTAAACTTGGTGGGCTCTTTAAGCCAGGTCTGAATGAGCATATGTAATTAAGCACATGACTCACTTGAGTATTTAAATACAGGTTCTTTTTTGTTGTTTTTTTAAACACTGAAGAAGGCTTTGTTAAATATTTGCCAAAACCAGTCTGTTTTTCAAGAACCTCAATCAAATTTATTTTGAAGGTGCCTTGTATGCTGGTCCTGTTTTCATTTTATTTGAATACTTTGCTCTTTGGGACCCTGCAGCTGCCTCACTCGCAGAGGTTGTACTATTTGAATTTCCTCTCTCCCATCCAATCATCAAGGTTCCTTTTGAAGAGGGCCAAAGAGGCGCTCTGCTTGACATGTATAGGCAGTCTAGACAGATCAGGATGTAATGGAGGATTCTATACACTAGATTTGTTAAAACTATTATCAACCTCTGTATGTGAATCATTGTTGAAAAATGAGAGAAATTTAATTTCCTGATGTAAAGTTTTAAGTCAGCTAAGGTTGTTCCAAAGCAGCCTTCTTGCTAGGTGCAAAAGTCATACCTTCCTTGAACAGACTGGCATGATTATAAGAAATCTCAAATTACTGTAATTGTACACGCTAAAGTCCCCATATTTATTAGTTAAGTTCTTGTTGGGGGGGTTCATATTTTTCCCTTTCCTCCCTGTCACTCATCCATTAAGGATAAAATAGAAAAGTCTTTGTGGGTTCTGTTCAAGCAGCTTTATTATGTACAAACACATCAGGATTGAGGTTTAATAACTAACTTAGATAAACTTATAAACACACTAGCTATTACACTTATACATGTTCACTCTCTGGCTGCACTCTCTAAATGGCATTGAAGCTAGCACATGCTTGGTATTTATATGCACGGGCTGATCTTGAAATGCTTCTTAAAGGTACAACATACACAATATTCTATATCGTCCCTCTCTGAGAAATCAGTCATGCAATATTGATGACATTGACAGCAATCAGTATAGATAATTCTTTGTCATGCAATTATACAGAACTAAAAACATATAGACAATTATGTCCAGGTTGTTGTGCATTTCACACTGCATCTGGGAATACGCCAAATCCTGTGACATAGAAATTAGAATTAGATCTAGCAACTGGGACCATCTCTGCTGAATGTTCAGCTTTAGGAACATCATCAGGAATGGAAGTAGAAGTTCAGACATGTTCTGCAACAGGAACATTGGATTGCTCTGAGATCTAGAGTGTATGTCACAGGAACAATGCTGCAATATCGATTCTGGTACAGGAAGATGTCTGATTTCTCCTGTACTCCACACCCTCAGATTCTATGAAGTAGGATCTCAGCTCGGTACCTACACCTGTTACTTGACAAATCCAGTAAAAACATTTTGCCATTTGTATCCTCAATGTCTCTCCTTGTTTTAATGGATGAAGAAATCTGCTCAATTTATCATAGCTGGACTTCTTGTAAGCACACTTTCTGAATAAATGGGCTTTAATTGTTCTGTTGTTCTTAGCTTTAGGCTTCAACAAACTGGGACTAATAGGCAATTTTGTTCTGGTTTGCCTGGATAGAAGTCTCTGAGTAGGTGAGCCAAGTATATCGTCATGGGGTATGTTTCTGAGCTTTAGTCAATTCAAAAAGATATCATTATCATGCTTTGACCTCTCAAGTAATTGCTTTGGACTCTGTAGTGCATGTTCAGCTAGTCCATTTGACTGTGGATATTCTGTACTACTAGCAGCATGTATAAAGTCCCATTCTTTTGCACATTTCTGAAACTGACTAGTAAATTGAATACCATTGTCAGAAATAACTGTGTGGATTACCATGAACTGAGAAATGTTTCAACTTGGTGATAGCAGCAGTGGACAATAGATTAGGTAGTAAATCAATCCCAAAGCAGTTTGAATAACAGTCTACACACACTAAGTATTGCTGATTGTTCCATCCAGATATATCAGTGGCTACTGTTGACCAAGGTAGTTCAGGAACTTGACTTAGCTGAAGAGGTGGTGTTTGCAAATGGAGTTTAGTACTATTGCACACTGAACAAGAAGAAAGTACTTTATCAATGTATTTTACTAGAGAAGGCCAAAATACTAGTTCTCTCACCCTTCTTTTGGTAGATTCAGAACCTGTGTGACCAAGATGCAAAATCTGGATATATTCATGTTGTAAGGAAGCAGGAAGAGCAATTCTAGGACCTTTGAAAATAATATCTTACATCAACATCTCATCTCTGTAAGGAAAATAAGTTTTCACTTCAGGTGGTACACTAGATTGCTTTGACGGCCATCTAACACTAATGTAGTGGTTGAGCTTTTGCAAAACTGGATTTGTTTTGTATAATCTCGCAGCTCATCACGTCTCATGGTAGAAATATTATGCTCTTCCATGACATCAAAGTCAAAATTCTCTGCATGAAGCTGTTCTGTTGCATTTCTGGGCAATCTGGATAAGGTATCAGCCAGATAAAGAAGCTTGCCTTTTGTATAGCACATTTTAAAGTTCTGCTTTTGCAATTTGAGCATCATTCTTTGTAATCTCACTGGAGCAGAATGCACAGGCTTCTTTAGAATAGTAACTATAGGTTGATCATTTAAAATCTGAATAGCTCAACCACAGATACAACCATGAAATGTGGAACATGCAAATACTATAGCCAAATGTTCCTTCTAAATTTGAGCATATTGCATTTCAGTTTGGGTAAGAGCTCTAGATGCATAGGCTACTGGTCTGCCTTCTTAAAGGATAACTGCACCAAGACCAAATTTTGAAGCATCACAGGAAAGAGTTACTGGTTTATTGACATCATAGTATCTTAATGTAGGTGGGGTGGCAATTTTTTGCTTAAGGTCTTCAAATACCTTCTGGTGCTGTTCCAACCAAGACTATAAAACATTTTTCAGGTCAGCTCTCCTAAAGGTGCTGTCAACTCACTGAAGCTTGGTATAAACTTGCCTAAATAGTTGACCATGCCAAGAAAACATAGTAGAGCCTAAACATTATCTGGTTCTGGCATCTCATGAATGGCTGGTTCCTTGGACGAGTCTGGTTACAAGACAGTGCTAGTAAATAAATGACCTACATATGTAACTTCTGGTAGTCTGAATTTGCACTTCAGAGGATTGACCTTTAAGTACACTTCACGTGCTCTGTCTAGAACTTTAAGGTTTCTGTCATGCTCTACTTCACCATTGCCTCCAACCAATAAATCATCTATTATGGCATAAGGATAACCGGAAAAAAATTGTTCCATTGCACGCTGAAAGACGTCACTTGCAGAAATTATGCCAAATGGCATCCTGAGGAATTTATATCTGCCAAATAGGGTAATGAAGTAGTCAGTAATGATGATTTGCAATCAAGCATCACTTGCCAAAATGAACTTTTTGCATCCAAGACAAACAACAGTGGCATTTGGTATTAGGGCTATGACTTCTTTGACTGTACACATTGGATGATGTGGTCTCTAATTCTTTATTCAAATCTCTTGGGTCAATACATATTCTGATTTTGTCTGATTTGTTTTGTGGGCTGCTATCATGGATGACACCCATTCAGTTGGTTCTGTAAATGGATAAATTACACCTTCCTGCACCATTTTATCCTACTGAGCTTTAACTTTATTCTGCATAGCTATTGGAACTTTTCGTGCTGGGCTGACCACTGGTCTAACTTTATGGAATACACAACTGGAAGTTTGTCCAACTTATTAAAAACATCAGCATACTCTGAAAAAATAGCTTCAGTAAAATTGGAACTATGATGTGTGCTTTTATGATAAACTTCTTTGGTAAAAAAGCAAATTCATTCTCAAACTGTCTCGGAGACCCAATAATAACTGCACAGGTATTTGTACTACACAGAATAACAAGCTGCAACAGTTCCTAGCCAAACAACATGAAAGCACTACCGAGCTTTCAGTTTTAATTTCTTCACCTCCATAAGCAACAAGTTGCACACCAGAAAACAGCTCACAGTTAATGTATTGCAATAAAATTCCACACAAGCTTGTGTGGAATTTTATTGCAATAAATTAACTGTGAGCTGTTTTCTGGTGTGCCCAAACTGCTTTTTCTTTTATTGGTTACTATTTGCATTTTTTTCTGCTGTTTCTGTGGTTTGAAGTTTCACACTACTAGCCACATTGAGTCGTTCCTTGGTTCTTACCTTAGCAAATGTGTCTGCTGTCAAAACATTGCACTTTGAGCCAGTGTCCACTTTAAGCTTAGTGGTTTTACCATTGATCTGGACAGTACAACACACTTCATTCTTTGCCAGCAAATTTACTGCATCAACCTTTTCACTAATTACGGATACACCATTAATGTAGAAAGTATAATTGCAGCTCTCTATATGATCAACTTGCTTTTTTGAGAGACCTTTCTTTATAACTGTGCGAGGTTTACTTGATTTGCAAAACTTTTGAAAATGGTTCCATTTTTTTTTTTTTTTTTTTTTTTTTTTTTTTTACACGTGTGGCATTGCTGACCAAATGCTAAGCATTTTTCTCTCTTAGACTCATGATTGGCACCACAGTTGCAGCACTTATAAAGCTGGATTTGAGTTTTGCTAACTCACCCTTGTACTGCACTGAGCATGTCTTTTTCTGAGAACTTGCTGGAAAACTATGGGGTCTCCCAGGAAAACCCACAGGGTTGTAGTTGCCATGTGCTTAAGCCTGCTTCTGCTAGCCACATGTTGCATGCTGTCTACATTTGCTTTGGAGCCTGGTAAAACCATGGTCTTATTACCTGCAAGCATACTTGTGTGCCTTTCCATAACTTCATGGATTTGACAAATCTCAATAGCTTTGTTCTTCATTAAATCACTGTCATGAAGCAAAATCTTTCTCACTGCAGCACTATTAATACCACATACAAGCCTGTGCTTTCTCAACTTATCTTTTAAGTCACCAAACCTGCATGTTTTATCTTTGTTTCTCAGGTGAGTTATATAAGCTGCAAAAGTTTCCCCTGGTTTTTGAAACAAATGTCTCTAATGTAATATTTATCTGGGGGTTACACATTTCCCTAAAGTTCTGCTTCACTCAAGGTCTTCCCTCGATTCAGGATGTGCAACAATATTAGTTTCCCCCTTCTCCCTCCTATACTATGGTGCATACACAAATTAACTCTCTTTCAATGGCCTCTGACCCAGCTACGTTTAGCAAAATGAATGCCCTGCTGCATGCATCTTTGTCAGAATAAGCTGCTTGTATAAAAAATATCGTACTCTTGCTCAAATATTCTCCAATTCTCTGTAATATTCTGATCAAATACAAGTGGTAAGGGCTTTCAAAATCTGTCTGCCATATTAGCACATACCAGTGAAGGCTTTTGCAAGTATGCATGATCACACACACACATATGCCAGAAATTTATGCCAGTATTTGTAACTTTGCCCAATAGCAAAACAAGCCTCTGAATAACTGAACTTTGAGAAAATAGAAGTTATGTCCTTACCATAACGTTCCATGTGGAGTGTTCATCTCGCCTTTGTTCTTACACATGGGTTCGGAGCCGATCCTCGGCTCCGTCGCCTCTTGCAAGCTCTGCATCGAGAAGAAGCTCGAGACAATCTAATACCCACAATCCCCCTCTGCCTTTACCTCAGATCTAGTTTGCAAGCAAACCAATCTACAGAATAGCACATTCATGCTTATACACATATGTATATAAAGAATTTACAGAAAGCTATATATATATCTAAACAGACACATATATAAAAATATATATATATATGCCAACTATGTACACAATATAGTAACAGTAGCAGAATGCTCCTGGCCAGGCATCAAAGAACGTTCTTCCTAAGGGTGGGAGGGTGGGACTGTAAGAACAAAGGCGAGATGAACACTCCACATGGAACGTTATGGTAAGGACATAACTTCTATATGTGATAGTGTTCAATCTCGCCGTTTGTTCTTACACATGGGTAGCGTCCCTAGCTCCTTGATCCTGAGGAACTCACGGGAGGACGTTCTTGAGCACAGTGGAACCAAAGGTTGCCCTGTCCCTAGAAACCTTGTCTACTTTATAATGAGAAATAAATGTATGTGGCTTAGACCAAGTAGCAGCCGCACAAATAGCGTCCAGTGGTAGGCGAGCTGCATGAGCCAAAGACGTAGACACTGACCTTGTGGAATGTCCTTTGGGTTTGTGTAAAAGGGGTTGATTTGAAGAATCGTAGACATAGATTATACAATCCGTTAACCATTTAGAAAGAGTTCTTTTGGTAACTGCAAGTCCTTTCCTGCTATCAGCAAAAGCCACAAAGAGTTGATCTGTTTTTCTGTGATCTTTTGTTCTATCCAAATAAAATCTTAGCTGTCTGTGCACATCCAATTTGTGTAACATATACTCCAATTTGTTGGAGTGGTTTTTGAAGAAAGTGGGTAATTCAATGGATTGATTAATATTGTTAATGGAACACACTTTAGGGAGGAAGGATGAATTGGTACGAAGAGAAACTCTGTCAGAGTGAAAGATCAAATAAGGGTGCTTGATGGAGAGAGCCTGAAGTTCAGAAACTCGTCTAGCGGAAGTAATGGCTACCAGAAAGAGAGTTTTCCAGGACAAAAATTTTAATGGGCAAGAAGAGGCGGGTTCAAAAGGGGGCAACATTAATTTAGATAACAATAAATTCAGACTCCAAGGTGACGTCGGAGATCTGACCGGTGGTCTAATATGAAACACTCCTTTTAAAAAGGCTTTACAAAGTCTGTGAGCCATAACGGGAGCTCCACATTCTTCCACATGGAAATTTGAAATGGCAGCCAATTGAACTCTTAGAGTAGCAGGAGAAGCACCCTGATGAAATAAGTCCATTAAGAACTCTAGTATCTTATTCAAAGGAGCTATAAAGGGATCCACCTGGTGTGTATTCGCCCAGAATACAAATCGCTTCCATTTACTAGCATATGTTTTAGTAGTGGAAGCTTTATGCGAAGCCACCAATATATCCTGGACTGCTGGTGACAAAGATCAGACCTGGCTAAGTTGGAATTGGAGCAGCCAAGCTGCTAGATGGAGTGACCGGAGCGCGGGATGGGGAACCCCTGACGAGTGAGTCAATAGATCTGGCTCTGGGTCCAGAATCCAGGGTCCCCGAATGCAGTGTATCTTCAGGAAGGGAAACCAAATTTGACGAGGCCAGAATGGAGCAATGAGGATTATCGTCCTGTGTAGGTTCCTGGCTTTCTGGAGAAACTTTGATATCAGAGGAAATGCGTACAGGAGTCCCGGGGGCCAATCGTAAACCAGTGCGTCCCTGGGGACTTCCCCTGGAGGTAATAGGGCAAAGTAGCTCCTGCATTTGGCGTTCATTGGAGATGCAAACAGGTCGCAGGAAGGCTGGCCCCACGTGCAAAAAATCCTTTTCGCCACTGACTGTTTTAGAGACCACTCGTGCGGTAACAGAATCGCTCTGCTCAGCCTGTCGGCTATGACGTTGGATGACCCCGGGATGTGCGTTGCTATTAGAAAGCGACCCGTGGACTCCGCCCACTGCCAAATTCTCATGGCCTCTCTGCATAGTTGATAGGACTTGGTTCCCCCTTGCTTGTTTATGTACCAGACTACAGACATGTTGTCCGTCTGAACTGCAATAGTCCCTAGAGGAAGAAGGGGAGCAAAGTGTTGCAACGCTAGAAACACTGCCCTCAACTCTAGAACATTGATGTGCAGATTGTACTCCAAATTGGTCCATTCGCCTTGGACTGTCTGTCCCTGAAAGATGCCCCCCCACCCTATCAGGGAAGCGTCCGTGGTCACCGTAACTGTGGGCGTGGGTAGCACAAACGGTCTGCCCATGGAAAGGTTACACGTTTGAAGCCACCAGTTTAGATCTTTTTTGCAAGTTTTTGTTATAAGAATCTCGTGTGTTAGAGGTAGTTGTTGAAATGACCATTGTGCAAACAGTAGCCATTGTAGGACTCTCATGTGCAGCCTTCCCAAGGGAATTGCAATAAGGGAGGCTGACATGAGGCCCAACACCTTCAGTACTAGTTTTGCAGGAGATTTCCTTGACAAGAGTAGAAGACGTATGTGAGTCTGAAGTGATAAAATCCTTTCTGGGGGAAGCCTCAGAATCAACTGACATGTGTTTAACTCTGCTCCTATGAACAAGATATTTTGTGATGGCTGAAGTAAGGATATTCCGAAGTTTACGGAGATCCCTAGGTGAACACACAGTTGAAGAACAAAGTCTCTGGCCTGCAGTAGTTGACGCCGGGTGGTGGCCGAAAGGAGCCAGTCGTCCAGATACGGAAACACCTGGAATCCCTGGCGTCTCAAGTGAGACGCTACCACTGCCATGCATTTGGTGAAGACCCTGGGGGCTGAGGTCAGACCAAAGGGCAGGGCTCGAAATTGAAAGTGACTGGCTCCCAGCCGGAAGCGCAAATGATCTCTGGATGCCCTGGCCATTTTGATGTGGTAGTATGCATCCTCTAGATCTATTGAGCACATCCACTCGTCCTTCTGTAAGAATGGAAGGATCGATTGAAGCGTGACCATTCGGAACTTTTCTTTCTTGACGAAAGTATTGAGGTAGCTTAGGTCTAGAATGGGCCACCAGTCCCCTGTTTTCTTTGGAACTAAAAAGAACCTTGAGTAAGTCCCGAATCCTTGCTGGTCCGCTGGGACTGGCTGGATGACTCTTTTCTAGCAGCTTTGAAATTTCTAAAGCTGCTGGCTCTCGCAGATGGGGCGGTACATCTGGGAGTCTTTTCTTTGGGATGGGATGGGATAGGAAGGGTATGTTGTAACCTCTGGTAACCACGCTTTTTACCCACTTGTCTGTAGTTATATTTTGCCAGGCCTGAGGGTATAAAGCTAAGCGACCCCCGACTGCCTCCAGAGCAGGACAGTCAGGCCTCCTCTCAGGAGTGCTGGAAAGGTTTACCAGGGAGTGTTTCCCTGTCACCTTGATGTTGCGGACCCCCTCTGCCGCCAGGGCGGCATCTTCCACCTCTGCCCCCTCCTCTGCCTCTAGAGGGGGCATCACCCTGTGTGCCTGAGAAAGACCCTTGGGGTTTTCGAAACCACATTTTTCCACCGCGTTGCCCTTTGGGGTACGGTCTGGTTGGGGTGGAAAAACGGACTCCGACAGCAGACAGAGTCTTTCCCTCTTGTTCACACCGGGTAAGGGTCTCCTTTACTTTGGGGCCAAAAAGAGTGGCACCGTCAAATGGGGCGTTTGTAAAGGAAGACTTGAAGGCTTCCGCAAAGGAGCATAGGCGCATCCAGGATTGTCCACGAAGAGCAATCGCTGAAGCTGCTGCCCTACTCGAACCTTCGGCTGCGTAGGAAATCAGCCTCATGGACGAGTTAACAATCGATGTTAGGGTATTAAGTTGTGCTGTCACTTTCTCTGAGACAGCTGCATCTGTAGCACCCTGGAGGGTATCTCCCAACTCTTTGACTAGATCCCTCTGTAGTCGTGTAAAATGGGTCAGATAGTTCAGGGACCGCATGGAAAAAGCCGCTGAACTAAAAATGCGCTTCCCGTATCTATCCATCGTCCTAGAGTCTTTATTAGGAGGATGGACAGAAGAAGAAGACTCAGACATCTCCTTTTTCGTGGCTGCCGCCACCACCATAGTGTCTACTGGCACTCCTTTTGTAAGGTAGGACTTATCCTGAGGTGCTGTGATGTATTTGTTAGGTTTCCTTGGAACAGGTTCCACTGTGTCAGGAGCCTCCCACGCCCTTCGAGCAATTAGTTCCATTAGTTCGTCGAAGGGCGGAGTGACCCAGGAGGAGGAAGGGCGAGCACCAAATGCCTTCAGCAGAACTGACTCATCCTCAGAAGGGGGAAGGGACTGCCAGTGACCTCTCTGCTTCAGGATCTCCAATATGTCCGAAAAAGAGACATCTTCTGAAGGTGACTTAGGGGACCCCTCTGACTCATCTAAATCAGTATCAGATGTCAAGGATTCCTGTGGAGAATCCAAGTGTCTCCTCTTACACAATCTCTTCCTAGGGACTTCCTCGTGGGGAGCATCCGAAGAAGCCTCAGAGGAAGAGGGGGCACCCTCCAGGGGTGGCTGAGACACTGGTGCCCGACGCTTGGATGTGGCCGTGGGTGCAGATGAAGACAAAGGCCTTTTATGGGGAGGAGAAACTGCTTCCACTGATGTGGTTGTCTGGGTAGACAACACCTTCTTCATCAGGTCGAACGCTCCCGGGTCCCGCATCGAAGAGTCCCCCGGTTCCGAAGAAATGGGAAGAATCCCCGACACAGGCACCGAAGGCATCGACCCCGAGGACGGAGCCGAATCGATCCGTGCCGAGGCCCTGAGGGGGAGAGTCGGAACCGACACGTCGGTTCGACTCTCGGCCCCGGAACCAAGAACAGACCATCGGCTCCGAGACTCCGGTACCGGGTCCGACGGAGTCGAGGTGAGGGGAACAGACTGAGAAAAGGACGGTTCTGGACCCGAGGGTTCCACAATCAGTAGATCAGCCTCTTCCGGCTCCAAAGACTGAATCGGTCTCGGAGGAGGAATGGATGGAGATACAGGGAGGCCTTCAAGTTTCGACACCAACTGGGTGGAAACCGAAATAAGTTTGGAGAGGGCCGAATGCTCCAATAACTTCTGCACCACGCGATCCACATCGACATCCGAAAGTTTGGAGGAAGAACGGGTCGAAGGAACCGAAGACGGAGCCGACCTCAATATGGTCGAAGGAGGGAGCTCCATCACCGGTTCCAAGACTCGAGGCTCAGGAACCGATATCAGTTGAACACTCGGCCCCGAAGTCTGTGGAACCGGTGATCTAACCTTTGAAGAAGAGCTCGGAGCCGATGACTTGGGCTCCGACGTCTTAGACTCCTTAGAGGACTTCGATGCCTGGTCAGAAGCATCCAGAGCCTCTTGGAAAGCAGGTTTCAATAGACCTCTGTCCATTAGTTTCCTGCACCTATCTGTCATGACCCTCCCACTAAAAGAGTGACAGATGGAGCAATCCTCTTGTAAGTGGAGAGGGCCAAGGCAGTAGACGCAGGAACTATGGTTGTCAGTGACCGACATTTTCTGGCCACACTGACAACGCTTGAAACCAGACTTTACCTTCTCAGACATTACAGGTGAAGAAAGACAAATCCAATAAAAACAGTCAAGTCCGATAAAGTTAGTCAAAACCGATGAAATTGTCAAATCCGGTAAAATTTTCCTAGGTAAAATATGAAGGGTGTAGGCCCCGACAAATATTTAACCGATAATTAAAGTTAACGGTACCAATAAATTAACGGAACCACAACACAATCACACAGTTAACCTGAGAAATATCAATTAGACTAGAATCTTAATAAAATATAACAAAAAAGTTATATCTTAGCTTAGAAACTCTCGAGCTAGCTCCCAACGATGCGTATGCAGCAGCGGCAAACTAGATCTGAGGTAAAGGCAGAGGGGGATTGTGGGTATTAGATTGTCTCTAGCTTCTTCTCGATGCAGAGCTTGCAAGAGGCCGGCACGGAGCAGAGGATCGGCTCCGAACCCATGTGTAAGAACAAACGGCGAGATTGAACACTATCACATTAAGTCCCTCAGGCACTGTAATACTCTTGAAATCACTGTACTGTAAGAAATCACCTCATCAGTGTAAGAAACATTTCAAAATAATTGTACTTTGCAGATAACCAGTACACAACACACTGAAACTTTCCCAAAATGGCTGTACTTTGCTAAATAACTCTTTGTGCAAGAAACGCTCTGTAATGGTGGCACTTTGCGAATAGACACACCCAGCACAAGAAACTTTTAGAAATTACTGCATTTTGACTGTACTTCACAAAATAGTTGTAGTTTGCACACAAATAAACTATTCGGAATAAATGCACAATAATAAACACACTGTAAGCACTCTTACACACTTTGAGATATTTCTAAGTATAGTTATGCCATAACATTTTGCCAAAAAACATGGTCATCTTGCTTTATTTATGCTTAATGTGCCCTTTTTCGCCCATATTATATTCATTTTGCTCATTTAATCTATTTCCATGCCCATTATACTTTTCTTGTGTTTGTTTCACTCTAAACATGTCATTTTGCAATTCTGAGGTAATTCTATACCCTTATGTGCTTTTCTGATAATTATTTTATCAGATATCTTAATTTTATACATTTCTTTTAATTAATGAACCTTTTGTGCCTCTTGCTTAATAATGCAGTTTGTGCCCTGGTAATGTTCGGTTTTATTTTATATTTTTTTATAAAATAACTAATTTGTGCACGTTTTCATTACCTTTGGTTCATTTCTGGACCTTTTTCGTGCTCATTTCTCTTGGTCTACCTTCACTGTGATCTCTGCACCTCTTAGCTCTGAAAAGCAGTCTCTGGAATCCCAGCTCTGATGCCATGTCGCTTATCCAGTCAGGATAAAATAGACAAGTCTGTGTGGGTTCTGTTCAAGCAGCTTTATTATGTACAAACACATCAGGATTGAGGCTTAATAACTATCTTAGATAAACAAACTAGCTATTATACTTATACATGCTCACTCTCTGGATGCATTCTCAAAATGGCACTGAAGCTACCATATGCTTGCCATTTATATGCACATGCCAGCCTTGAAATGCTTCTTAAAGGTACAACCCACACACTATTCTACACTCCCCTTCTGTTAACAAGGTGGGGTTCTGTTCTAGTCCCTCGAATAGTTCTGTGTCAGGCGATTGACTTTCTTCACTTCCTTTATCAACCTCTCCAATTTTCTCATGGATGGAAGGTCTGAGGACATGTCATTAAAATAATCATTGTGGATAATATTTACCACTTCTTGACCATATGGGCTTGCACTACCCTGGAGTGGTGGTCTAAGATAAGCTCTTATGTTTTCATATTCCCCTTTGCCCCCTCTTTCTTTTTCATTTTTAATTTTGACAACAGTCAACAATCTTGTCAATGTTACAAAATAAATTAACATAATCATTTCTATAATGTCAAAATGCTAAATCCTTTTTAATACTATTGTTAATTTGATTAATTTTGACTTCAATAAAATCCATGTCCTTTGATTGCATTTAATCTGCAATTCCATCAATTCTCATCTGTACCTATCAAATAAACCAATTTGTTATGCAAATCAGAACCCTCCATCAATCCTGATGGGTATTTCCATAGTCTAAGGCCTTTAGATACCAGTCTAGCCTTAATGTACTCTAAAAAGTAACCATTTTCAAGTTGGAATTTCCAAAATTTGAGTAGCTACTTTTAAACAGACAGCCCTTCATTAATATTTTGTATAAAATCAGTTTTAAAAACAGGTCTAATCTGTAATCACTCATCAATATTGATGTTTTCAACATCATGATGGTTAAAACACTGAGATGTTATGCGATCTCATTTCCAAGAAAACGTAGATATCACCCCGGCCTTGTTGTTCATTCTAGTGTACATATGTTCTGTTGGGGTAATATCCCATACATTGGCATTGTTTGTACAGCTCAAAGAAGAAGAAAAATCCTCCACTTGCTGAATCAATCATTTAAGGTTACTGATCTTATTTTCAAACAGTTCCTGTCTAGTAAAACTTCTGGTTCAAATTTGTTTACTGCTTTCTGATGATCACATCATTGCTCCATGAGTCGAAGGTGACAAAACCACTAACCAAGAACCAAAAATGAATACTACTGATTATAATCTTAAAACTGAAATGTTATTGTTGTGACCAGTATGAGGAAGTTTCCAGAAATCAGTTAAACATAGCATATAGTAAAATAGAGGTTTTAGAATATGATTTATTGATACAGGAACAGATTTCATATTTGGACTATGATTATTTGAAGAGGAATATCCATGAATTCTGGACATTTTTGGCATCCCCAAAATTCACAAGAATCATTCAGACCCACCTTTTTATCCTATAGTGGCTGGTAAGGGGTCTAAGACTCATGGACTTGCCAACTTCATAGATGTCAAACGTAAGGACGTCTTTTAATGAGAAGCACATTTAAGGATTCCTGGGATTTCCTCAGGAGTATTAGCAACAACATGTGCTCTGATGACTTGTTACTGGTCCCCACAGTTATCAAGGACCTTTTATTAGTCATCCCACATGACATAGGAGTGGCATGGTTCTTTGAATATTTAAATGAAATTAAGAACTTAAGCAATAAGACAATAAATGTTTTAAGAATATTCATAGAATTAGTATTAGAGAATAATTTTATTTTCTTTAATGGTGATGTGTGTGTGTGTGTATATATATATATATATATATATATATATATATATATAAGCAGATGACAGGGGAGGCCCATGGGTGCAACACATGCTCCCATTTTTGTCAACATACTAATGGCAGATTGGGAGCACAATTTTGTGTTTCATTCAGGTTATGTCTAAGTTTTTGGGTGTTATATGGCCACTACCTATATAATACTGTAATCCTTTGGAGGAGTACATATAGACGCTGGCGTTTTTCTCCCATATCAATACCACTGAATTTTTTTTTATTTACAGACTATTCTGTCAGTGTTTTTAATTATCTAGATGCCCAAATTGTTAAAGATGTGGTCAATAAGAAGTTTTTCAAATATCTACAGAAAATCCACATAATAAAATTCTTTATTACATTTTAAGAGTTGCCATCCACTCCATCAAAAAAGAGCCTTTATCAAAGCACAATTAGAATGTGTCAGATGATTTCTAGCCCTGAATTATTCCAGCTGTAACCAAGATCCATGTTCACCAAGAATTCTTATCCAGAAAAGATTCATGTATTTTTACATAAATCCACCATAAAATAATTTTGGTTATTTATTACTCACTTCTAGAACAAGTGGAGATAAGGTCAAATTCCTTCACAAATATAAGGTTAACTTTAAGAAGGGAAATGTCTTCACATAAAATGGGGATGTAGAATTCATAGCAGAGATCATCAGGAAAAATTGGAAGGTTTTTGACTTTGGTTTGATCAATATACAGGCTTTGAGAGGTGGCCCATGTATAGTGTACAGGAAGGACTGATGCATTAAAAATTAGTGAGATTATGGAGGTCCTAGATGATTACAAGAAAATGTGCATCTTTAAATGTGGAAGATGCAAATATTGCTCTTACTAGTATGAAAGGAAGTGAGGTTTATGGGTTTATGTCATATAATCAAACTTCCAAAATTTCAAACACCATATGCTCAAATTTGGAAGTTCGAAATATGACAAAGAAACCTCAGATAGAACAGTGAATTTTTTTCCCAGGGAAAAAATTTGCTGTTCCAAAAAACACACAAACACACCAAAAACCTAATAAACCTACACTACACCTTACATACACAACTATTTATGCACTAAACCTTAACCCAACCCTAAGGTCCGTCACTATCACACATTTTCTTACCCACACCCTTACCCTAAATTCCATCACTATCACACACTTACCTTACCCATGCCCTAAAGTCCGTCACTATCACACACTTACCTTACCCGCGTCCTAACCCTAAAGTCAGTCACTATCACACACTTACCTGTGCCCTAACCCTAATGTCAGTCACTTACCCACACCTTAACCCCAACATCCGTCACACTTACCTTAATCCAATCCGTAACTTTCGCACCACAGTACAATAAATGTCGAAGCCACGAAAACAGCCAACTGAATTATTTCTCTGGGAAAGAATTTGAATTTCTACAGCTTCATTTCTATTTTTTGAACTCCCCCCTTCAAGCTTCCAATACTCGACATTTCAGACGGTCAATTAAATAACAGGTACCCGAGGTTTATATACAGGGTATGAGCTATATAGCAATTTGTCAACAATGCTTGATGTTCTATACTGGTAAAACAGAGAGCATTTAAAGACCAGATCTATGAACATTCATATGCTATTAGGAAGAAAGACCAGGTTACTGCACTTTGGAAACACATCCAATGACAGGAAGGGTGTAGCTCAATGTTCCACGGCTTGGAATTAGTAGAACAGGATGACAGCAGCTACCTTGGACAATTAATCTAGAAATTAAAGAACTACAATGGCAGTTATGGTCTTGTGCTCCTGATAGTTTGAATGACACCATTTCCATAACACCAATTTTAAAATTGAAATCTATCACTTTTAATTGATATGATTCATTGTGCCTTGTTAAATTGTTTCATGTTTTTATGATATTTTTATGATTATGTTTGTGTGCCTTTAAAAATTTGGTTGTGATATAATAATTAGGGAAGGGTAGATTTCATTATAAAAGCAAGGCTGAACATTATGTGAATCTCTGATGAAGTGTTGGTTAATGGAATCGGGATGAAAGGCTCAGATTCAATAAACACTATCAGCTTACAAGTGGCATTTTTTTTCCTTTTTCTTTTTGTTGTTCAGTGCAGTTCTTCAGTCTTTCCTCCCTGGTGTTTTTAGATTTGGATATATTCATTGGTGGTGGTGGTGGTGTCTTTTTGTTCCAGTGGTTGAAGATTTCGGACTAGATGGTTGATTCATTTTTTTTTGTTTTTGGTTTATGATTATAGTTTGTATATGGACTCTTCATATGCATCTTGCCAATGTTTTTGCTCTCACTATTGTATGCTCAAATCATTCATTTTTTTCTCATTAATCTATTATCAAACAATTCATTACACTGTGTGTATGTATATGTGTATATATATATATATATATATATATATATATATGCTACTTTCTTTCTTTATCTTGTGGAGTTATTCTCCACAGACCTTCACTGAAAAGGGGTTTTCCATGCAGTCAGACTTTCCCAGTCAACTAAAGCAATAAATGTGTATGATACTGTATAGAATTGGATTTTGCTATGTTACCAATGAAGATAAGACCACCTCATCAAAAGAACACCATGTGTGAAATATTGAATACCTGTAATATACTCTAGTTTAGTGGTGGAAAAGGGTGTTTAGTATCCTAGTGTTTATAGATGGGGTTAGGGGCAGGGTTAATACACATGGATATGATGATTCAGGGGGGATGGACTTTGATAATTAGTGGCATTTTTTCTTTTCCCTAGATTTTTACAGTACCACATACTTTATCCACAGTTGCTGTCCATGTGTTACCAGCAGTGTATTTCAAGTTTGTTAGGCCTAATGATTGCTAACACCTGCAGTGTTGCAGGGATTTAACATGTTATACATGCTTTATATTGGTGATTCAGTATTTTTATTCTACTAATATCTTCCTTAGTAATAGTAACATTTCTTTAATTGTTCTAAGATCCACACTGTGAAAGTACACTTAAATGTGGTAAGGATGTCAATGGAAACTTCTCAACAGACATGAATATATATATAAATATAAAATTGCATCTTCAGTATATCAATATACAAAAGGTCAACAATGTGTACATATTTGTGTTTCTGCATGTTATTTCATCACATACTTGAGCAGGTGAAAGACAGATCTAGGAATCAGTGAGGAACAGAGTTCCTGAAGAGATGTAATTGTGCTTGTTAAATAAAATTGTGTACATCTTACCTAAGTTGCCTATTACATGCTTTTGATTTATAAGGTAGGAAATGGACAAAATATAAACACAAATGTAAAGCCAGAAGTCTAGTAAACCATTAACAAACTATATTTTGGACCACAGATTTCACTGTTTTCTTAACATCTTTGTCAGCTTTAGTCAATTAATATTACTGTTTGCAAAAACAGACAAAACAATTAAGATCTGTATTAAATATGAGAACTGCACATTATTTCTTTTAGTATGTCAGTTTATGCAGAAAACAAAATACTTTTCTTCACTGAATTATAGATGTTCATGTTAATTGGCATGATTCTAGATTTTTAGGCTCAGATGTTGAATTTATCATTTTTTCATTCCTTCAAAGCTATTGCCTAGGGATTCATTTAGATATTTGTTTCCCTTCCACATTTGTATTTTATCTCACCTAATGATAAACATAGATGACTGTGAAATCAACAAGTGGTTTTGAATTTTCTAGGCTTTGTATTAATAAGTCATGGTATAAATACGATAGAAATGAGATTGCTACACCTATTACAGATCAGAGCAATTATTCAAGCATTTCTAAAATATTTGTAGTACAACAGTTCCTCCAAATGTTTTAAGCATTCTGTTACTGATCACTACTCTTCTGTTATTGAGCTGGTAAACAGACCACCAGCATCAACATATATAACTGAAATTGTTAGCAAAAAAATATATATATATTTAGTATGGGCATTAAATAGTTCAACTTGCTTGACTTCCTGACAGCAGCTCCAACAAGTTGTCCACTTAATCTAGATCTCTATGCTTTCCCCAAGGAATTTAGCTTGGAAAAGGTCAAAGAAGTCAGGAAAAAAAAATGAAGACCTACTAAGGGGAGAGCATTGTGCAACCAAAAGAAGAAAACGTAGCTGAGGATGAGAGTGAAATGATGGAAAAAGAATAACAGTGGAAGGAATTCTGACTTCAGCTTGAATATAGGGACCGAGGAATTTTCCCTTTCCTCTCTCTTATTTGCTATATACATGGAGCCTTTAGCTAAATAATATGGGATTTGGGAAATCATGGATATAATTAGTGTAGTAGCTTTGTTTGCAGATACCATCATCTTGTACTTGACAAATCCTGACTAACATGACAGTGTTGTGGGATATTTTAAGACAGTTTCATGTATTTTCAGAATATAAAGTAAATGAAGGTAAAACAAAGAATTTCAGTAAACTATGTGCCTATATATATGAATTAGTTTAACAATACTCTATTATTCCATGGGAGAATGGTGGGAGTAATTGGGAGTATGTATGAGGGGTAGGAGATGGGAGTTAAAGTAGGAGAGTTCCTCTCTGGTGGGCAGTCTTTGAGCAGAGGGGTAGGCCAGGGGTATTATCTTTCCCCTTTATATTTCAAAGCTACTGTCAAAGAAATTAAAGAACTCAAAGATTCAATTAAGTTAATTGTATATCAGTCAAGAAAAAGATTGGCTGTTTGCATATGGTGATGATTTCTGCTTGAAGAATCGAGGGAGGACACTGCAGTGTTGTGGGACATCTTGGCATGAAGACAGAGCAAGAGTTGTAGTATTAAACTATGCACCTACACATGAATTTGGTCCAGCAATACTCATATTTATAGGGACATGATAAAATGAAGTATTTAGGCATATGGATTGAAAGGAATCCCTTTATGGTAGCTCCAGATGTGTGGGAGTAGAATAAACAAAAGGTAGATCAGGAACTGAGAGTGTGGAAGCTCTTGATTATGGATACGGATGGTAAGATAATAGCAAAAAAATGGCTTCACTGCCTTAAGATTTATACACAGGTCAGACATGTCTTTCAACCAGAGGAGAGGATGTGGATAATTAATGAGGATTTGAGAGACTTTGTTGTGGAGGGAAACATGGTCAAGAGTTGAGTGGGTTGGATTGGTTCTCCCCATGGAGCAAGATAGTTTGAGATTGCCTGATTTGAGGGAACGCTTTGGAGTTATGCAGCTAGGACTCAAACATGGGGCTATAGGTCAGTCAAAGGATATGATGATGAAACAGGGGAAAAGTTTGAGAAATAAGAAAAGACTTATTTTGGATGAAGATCTTTGGGGAAAATAGAAATAGCCATACAGAATATTGTGTTCATAAAGTATTGTAAGAACTAAATCAACTCAGGAATGGAGAAATGAGAGTTTGTCAATACAGATGGAGCCAAGTGGGGATATGGAGGATAGGCAAGAGGGAGCTGGAATTTACTGGAGAAAATTGGCAAAGGAAACAAGATATTGGGACCAGATAGCAGGAGAGGGATGGGTGGTGAGGTAGGATGGGGCCAGTCAGAAGTTTGGACTGCAAATTGGAGACAGTCTTCCCTACTAGGGATTGATATCAGGATGTATTTGGCTAAATAAGAACACAGGTTGTTAAAAATGGAATAATTGAGACAGCATATAGAATGCTGTATGATAACTGTGGGAATCAATCAAAATAGGGAGGTCAGAGAAAATTTGAGAGAGAGAGACGGGAATGACAATTTAAACAATTGGAAGGTATCTCTATGGCTCCTAAGTATGTAGTGAAGCCCAGAGAGTTTGGGATTTTTGCTTGGAGATGTTTGCATAGGGATTTTTGTGCCCCAAGCAGACTTCACAGAATTATTCCTCAGGTGGACAGCAAATGCTGGAGGTGTGATGGGAATAAGAGAGGCAATTGGGAACATGTTTTCACTGATCACTGTCTGAATGACAACAGTATGGGGATACTATAGCTGAAAGCCATTTTCAGCAAACGTGAGATTGCACTTTCCTCCACTGTTGTGCAGCCATAGAGTTTATATAGACATACATATATACATACACACACATACATGGGTCCCTGTCAGTCAACTTACCATTTCATAGGATCATAGAAAGTTATTAGGCTATTGGCTCTGAGTCCCTTATAAGCCTAGCCAAGAGTTTAGCCCATGTTTAGACAAGTCAGCACCCGATGCCCCTGTCCATCAGGGACACAGGTGGAATCCCAGGGGTCTATTTTCTGCTTCCCATCCAGTTATCCAGGTTGCACTTAAAAAGGGGTAAAGAGGTACTCTGCTTGATGTGAAGAGGGAGTCTATTCCAAAGATGGAGGAGTCTCTGACAAATCTGTTCCGCCAACAAGTCCTATTGATGTCACAGACCAGGTTGAGGCTGCCCCTGTGGGTTACTCAAGTGGAGCTTGACTTGAAGGCATCTTTATGGCTCCAAAGTATGTATACATTTCATTGATTTTCATATTATCAAGATGACAATGTCAAAGGTTTAAAAACATGAACACCTGAAACATCGTATTTTTTGTCCAAGTAACCACTTGGCCACCATGGTGAACTTTGCCCTCTTCTCCACTGTTGTGTGATCTCAGTGTTTGTATATTTAGTTACAGAGGGTGTGGTGGGTGCAGCCCCCGCATATGGGGGTAAAGCCCCCCACTTTAGGTTTAATTTTGTTACATTTCTATTTTATTTGTTGGTGGTCAAGTGGTTACTTACGCAGAGAGAAAATACAATGTGCCAAGTGTTCATGTTATTAAACTTTCGACACTGTCATCTCAGTAATATGAAAGTCGACAAAATGGTAACCTGACTATATGTAGAAGACCTATATATATTGGGGGGGGGTGGAGGGAGTGCAGGTAGACTTACTCCCTGCAAAAAAAGCTTCATTCGTGTTCACTGAAAGTGGCCTTCTGTAATTTTTTTCTTCACTGTTTTGTCAGAAATCTTGAATAATCATGAAATCCATTTTTTGGAAGTATAATAGGATCATAGACTAGTACTAGGCCAATTGCCCATGTGGACCATTTTAAACCTAGCCAGTTACCCCATGTGGGAATCAAACCCCGTACCTTGTCTCTCTAAAGTAAATACCTTAACCATTACACCAACTTCCCTGTTGGCAGATTTTGAAAACTCATTATGGAGTGCTTTGTCACAAAAGTTGCAAATGGTTGTAACTAAGGAAATTACTTATTTGAGTTGGGACATAGAATCAGAATAATCTAGACAAGTAAGGCCTTAAGTTTAATGCTATTAGCTGCCAAAAAAGCAATTAGAAAATGAAAATCAAAATCTAAATTGGGTGTAACCAAAGTACTAAAGATTGTAAAGGAGATAAAAGAACTGGAGGTGAGTTCTGTAGGAAATGGAAGGAACAAATGACATAAAAAATGGAATTTGTGGAAATACTTGCAAAATACTATTCCAGGAAGACTGGAGCTTATGGGATGGCAGGATTTGAGCAATGTAAGTAAGGTTAGAATGAATGATGGCAAAAATGTATACTGCATGAAAACAATGAGAAATTGCTATGTTTAGTTCTCTTTTCTATTAACATATTTGGAACCAAGTCACTTTTGCAGCTGTGATTAAAGATGTTTAAAAAATGCCCATATTTATGGGGACACAAGATGAAGTGTTCAGGTGTATGATGCTGTGACAGCTAATGATACATTGAAAAAAATAGCAGAAAATTAAAAAAAATAAATAAATAAGGAACTAGAAACTAATGGCCATGTACAGTAAAATACAGGCATAAACATTTTCACTGGCTTTCATCCTGTACATACATCAGGCATACTTTTATCAGCCAGAGGAAAACTTGTGGATAAAAATTAATAGAGTTGAAGGAATGTATTTGGGGAAGGGATGAGGATAAGAGTAATCTGGGATAAGTTAATTCTACTAAATTAGGGTAGTTTAGGGCTACCTGGTTTGATGGGATACTTTAAATTTACACAACAAGACTTTCATATACAACACAAGCAGATGGTTACAGATTAAACTGGAAAACGATGATCCTAGAGCAAGGTGGAAGGTTTAGGAGTGCAGAGAGATTAGGGTTTTGGAAGAAAGCTCTTGAGAAGAATGGAAGTAACTATACAGAATATGCATGTACCTGTGCTGAACAGGTGCCAGTCTCTCCTTTATGTGACAAATCATCTTGTACCCTACAGCTTAAAAGTCTGCATACACTGTAATTCAGTTAAGAATGTTTTATTATGAACAGTGGAGGTAGATGTCAACATCTGAATCAAATCTTAATGTCCATAGCTTCTGCATTCATTACGGTCCATAAATTCTGTACTCAATGTCAGCTCTTACTGTCTCCAGTAACAGTGCTGAGAATAATGGTCATAGCTTCTGCACTCATTCCTTTCCTACTGAATATTATAATTAATATTCTGGAATGCTGAATATTTAACCTGAGTTTTGCACTCACACGTGTCTGTACCAAACTTCCGTAGACTGCACTGCAATGCCTTTCTGCATATCAGTCCAAACAGTGTCTGAAGTATCTCCTAATACTAAAATCCTGTAAATTTCTACACACCTCTTTAACCTTAGTTTCTAAGGCTAATACTATCTAAACAAGATCTGTTTGTTCTCAATGTACTGCACATTCTGTTAGCACATTTTATTGATTGAAAGTTCATTCACAAACTGCATACAAAGTATGAAAACCTGCTTTAATATGGCTGCATTTCTAGACTTGTGCAAGGAGAATACTGTATTTTTATTTAGCAAAGTACATTTAAATGAATCCTGATCTTACAATTCCTCCTACGATAACTGAACACTGGTATCTATTTCTGTAGCTACTTTAAAATATGAACTATAAAGTGAATATAAAATGAATACACAGGCCTAACCTTACATTTTCAGGCCTATGCAAGGTCTAATCTACTAAATGCATTTATGTAGGATTTATTCTGTAACAATTGTCTCTGAACTTACTGAAATGGGATTTACTTCTGTAATTACTTTACATTTATAAAGGATACTACAATGATCACTATAACTAATGTAACAGTTATAAAATATTTTTTCATCTGGTACAAAACTTGCAATTTTAATTTTGACCACTAGATGTCACTTTAGTATTTATGGTCTTAATTATTTGAAAATCTTTTAGATTGAATCTCTTAACTTTATGATTTAATTATAACTGGGCAATTCTTTAACTCGTTATAACTGGTAAACTCTTTTTACACCTATAATATATGTATCTTGAAGCATAATTACATATTGTTTCTGTAAATCTTCAGCTAGATTTGTTACTAATACTCCTATTTACCTTTTTAATTTCTATGTATTTGCAATAGATATCTGCCTTTCAATTGTTGTCTTAAATATCCTGTAAATATCTATGTGCATTTACTAAGACCTACGCTTTCTTCTTTTCAGATCTATACCTTTGCATACCCTGTCAGTTTCTTATCTAATGCACATTTTTTATGCAATGTGCACTATATTCTGTAAATTAATTAATAAACTAAGCTTGACCTGTTATGCCTAGAGTATATTAAATAACTATTCCTATTCTTTAGATAACTTATCTTAATAAGCCTGTTATAATTCTACCACGTTACCATTAAAACTAAGGACTGAATAATATGAGGTGTGATGTAGCTGCATGTTGTAAACTGCCTAGTAATGTTGTTAGAAATGGAGGAGTATGAATATTATATTCTGAAATCTTCCTAAAATGCACTATACTGAACTCATACGAGAGCATGAATGTCGTTCTAAAACTGGATTGAAATTTGCACTAAAGTGATACATATTTATACAGAACATCTAAAACTGCTGTATATAAATGTTATATTCTGAAAACTAACTGAATTACAGGAATACCTCTTCTACCAGTATTATCTGAACACAGATACAAGCATAAACTGAAATACGGTAAAACTTAGTCTGGAAACTAAACCATACTGAGAGGAATACCCTTTTTTTCCTGCCAGTATCATTTGAACACAGATAAATTTAAGTGCTATACAATTGTCTGAAAACAAAAATATTTGCTTGAACTCTAATGTATATAAATGCATGTCTGCTGTATACACATTTTAACTCTAAAGAATGATTTCTTTAGATAACAAACATTTATTACTTATGTACAGAAGAAAAACAAAAATGTTTACTTCAGACTGTGGTGGTCCTGTCTTTCTGTAGATACTTGACTTGTGCACCACAGCTCTTGCCAAGTTTAGGTCTTACTCTGCATTGTTCCTCACTGCTTAGGTACTGGAACAGCCACCTTAAATGTCCAAGGGTCCTCTGATGTGTACAATTAGGCTCTCTAATCCCCCCCATCTCTGATGCAAGTCTGGGTGGTAGATATATTTTGGACTATTTACAAATATGCATTCTGGAAAACCAAACAAATTTTTTCAGATATCCAAAACTGATGGTGTGTATGTTTATAGTAAATATCAGCAAAGGACAAAAAAGCAGTATCAGGTACTTAAAATTTGCAGCTTTAACAAGCTTTACATTTTCTGCATAAAATAAACATGCTGCTAATAAACTGCTGTAAGTCTGTAAGCAAACTGGTAATGTACTATACTGAAATATACCTATGTTACTAATAAATAAGTTATTGCAAGTATGTAACTTAACTGATAATGTACTACAGTGAAATGGAAAGGCTGCAACTTCATTAAATCAAACAGAAACCTCAATAGCATTGCTTTTCTCTGTCAAACTCGAATGAAACTAAAGTAATCTGACACTGTACTAACTTATCAGCATTTTTTTTTGCACATCACACATTTATAAAATTAATCTTAATTGTTGAAATTAACATTTACTCTGTGACCCTCAGGTTGTAATGTACAAAAGAAAGTCTTCAGTGTGCAGGTCTCTACCCACTATCTTGCATGGAGCTGTTCTTTTAGATGAGATTTAACTATTTCAGTACGGTTGAACACTGCAAGGATTTATCACTGTAAATATGAAGAACTGTTATTGCATAAAACGGTCACTAATATTAAACTGATCTTTACCATACTGTTTTATGGCATATACAATAGTCTTTAATTCAGCTTACTGAGCTGGTCTGAAATCTGATAACTCAGTTAACCAAGCCTGTGCCTCGTGTGTGCTTGGTAAACTGCAATTTCTGCAGGATATATATATAAAATCTTGAACAGTTTACATATACACATTTATTACTAGAAATTAAGTTTGGAACAGACAAATTTGCCACAGGGCATCTTTGGGGGGAGGGTGGATATGGGTGATTAAAGGAAGGGAGTTAGGTAGAATGTTTAGTTAAATAAGTTAAAAGGGGAGCAGGCAAGAAAGGGTAAAGCAGTGGGGTGAAGTGAGGTAAGGAAGGGGAGGGTCTTTTGAGGTGGGGAATTGACTGTTTAGATCCACATGTTGGCATGATTTTGTTGCCCTCATTCTTTTTATGGTAATTGTGAAGTTGGGGATGTGAGGTGTTGTGATTGGGGGTCAGGCAGAGAAGAGGGACAGGCTTGCTCCTCTGTTTCCCCTCTGGTGGATAATCTGTGGAAGAATTTTGGAGTAGTGGAAGAGCATCAGTGGATGCTGTTTGGACTTGGTGGTTTGTTTTGGAAAGGAGGTGTTGGGTTGAAGGTGAGCAGTGGAATGCTGCCTTGAAAGTGTGAGGATAAGCTAGCAAATGAGGGACGCTGCTTACTCCCAAAGGTGAGTGGTGGTACGTTTTCCTTACGGATGATCATTTAATGTTTTCACTCTCCACTGAAATGAAGTTATGTTTAATAAAGTTGATGTATTTATGTTCAAGCAATAAAGGTCATCAAAAGTCTTTTTGGTGTTTGGTAGCTTTATTAAAGTGGAACATGACAAATGAACGGATCTGATTCTGGAACTTAACCTTGTCTGTCCTTTATACAAGTATGTGTAGTTTCTTCATAAAATAAAATTAAATTTTTTTCCTAATGAGATTTGAACCTGTAGCTTTAATGGCACACTGTTTATGCTGTACTCTTGTCTCGTATAGAATCTGACTGTACTGTCACTTTTAATATGTAACACTGAATTTAAATTCTACATTCTGTAAAATTACCAAAACAGCACTTAGTATCTGTAAATGCTCTTCAGTCTGTTTTTATCGAGATATTATTTATGCATTGCAACACTTTACTACCACAATTTGACACTGTCTGTTAAAACAAAATAACAGTCAACCATTTATTCTGTGAATTAACCCAACTGTCATTTCTAGTATACCATACACAATATATGTGCTTCCAGAAGGGAAAATATGTATACTAATTTTAAATCTAGAGTTAGCCTGAAATGGTTTCCTTTTTTTTCCCTACTGGCCATAAAAGTAAATTAAAATTTCCTTTCCAGCAAGTCTGCTTTCCTGAGAGTACGATACTGTTTCTGAAAACGCCGTACGTGACTGCCGGCACTTAAGTTGCGGCAACTTATTTTATCTTTAACCCATGAATTTGCGTGGTCCTCTCAACCAAATTTTCAAATTCTGTACATCATTTGCACAATCTACTGCACACAATTGTTTTGCAAGTGTTATGTACACTAATGCACTACTGTACTTTAAACATTTTCATTTTTCCATAAAATGTTGTTACTGAAGTCTAAAACAACATGCAACTCATGACCTTGTATGGGACTATTACACTAAGAACTGCTTACTGCTGTAACCTTTAACCCTTCAAATCCTGAAATAACTGTACTTGCGCTGTCTAGAAGAGGTCTATTTGTAACAAACTGACGTGTCTGTATTAATCAGTACATTATTCCATACTTTATTTTCCATAAACAATGAAAATTTGTAATTTCTCTCATCCATAAGGAATGACCGATAAAGCTTGTTTGGTGCTGTACTGCCACACACTTTATAGATAAGCTTAAAATCCTTTTTTAAAGAGCTAGCAACACTGACTTGAGCTACGGTATGCGTTTCTTCTTTATTTTGTCCTTAAACACTAGTAATAACATTGACTTGAGCTATAGTATGTATTTCGTTTTTTTATTTTGCAGTGAAGACTTTACCATTTATGCTGGCGTTTACTTTATCAAACTAATCAAAATCTGCACTCTGGACCCTCTTATCCCCCACTCAGTGCAATATTTGCACTGGTATCTGAAAACAATAACAAAATAAAAACCAACATTCCCACCATGTAGACAAAGTCGGTATACCAAATGAGATAAAACAAAAGTAAAAAAATATATATCGACACCACAGCACTCGATATAGTAAAATAAATTTGAGACTTGCACTAGTTCAAAACCTTCACCAGTGCTGGCTTCTTCAGGTAAATAGTAAACATCATTTAACAATCAGTTTAATAAAACGTCATGTGACTACAGCATTAAAAAATACTTAAAAAAATGCACTTATAAATACAATCAGAAATTAGATTAATATGTCAAGTAATATATTATGTACTAAAAGTTATTTATAAAAGATGTGCATCTAATCATATGGGTCTATATTAGTTCGACAGCTGAGGTTGTCGAAACTGTAATGATCGACACCTAAGCGTTGAACTTGCAAAATCTCAGTCATTTAAGCAAATTCTTTCCTCAGGAAAGAACTTGCTTGGTCGTTATCGGGGATTTGCCCTTTTGGCAATGTGGAGCAATCTCAGAGTTGGTATATTTAATTAGGGGGATGTGGGGGCACAGCCCCCCTACATAGAGGGGTGAAGCCCCCCACTTTATTTAGGTTGAAAAGTTAATTTTATTCGCGGATGGCCTACTGAATTTTTTCCCAAGGAAAGAATTTGCTTAAATGGCTATTTGCGATTTTGCAAGTTTGATGCTTAGGTGTTGATCATTACAGATTTGACAACCTAAGCTGTTGATTAACTAATATAGACCCAATCATATTGTACTTGTACTTAAAAATAATTCTTATTAATACAAGAAAACATGAATTTATCTAAATCCTATTATGTTTCTCCTTTAAAACTAGATTTATAGTTACAATCTCATTCAAACCTGGTGGATAATATGCTTTAAAACACAATCCATTTATTTTCTATTTTCTCAGTATAATTTCTAATAGCTCCTCCTCTTATTGTTTTGTACATTCTGTAAAATGAACAAAAGTTGTGAGATGACTATCTGTTGTATATGCCTATATAGTCCATTAGTGTTTGACTATCTTTTTATATCTGAAAGATGTTTACATATTCCTTAAAGTAAAAAAAAAAAAAGTATACAGACAGCACTCGATATAGTAAAACAAATTTATTGAGATTTGTGCTAGTTCAACACGTTCACCAACTGTCTTCTTCAGGCAAACAGTATACTTCATTAAGCAATCCGCTTAAACAATTAAACCTTCTGTTTGTTTTACCTATAAAAAAAGCACTACATAAAAGGCATCTTGCCAAGTAGAAGTACAATATGATTAGTGCAGATCTTTTATAAATAACTTTTAGTACATATTATATTACTTTATATATTACACATCTTATGTCTGATTGTATTTATAAGTCCATTTTTTAAGTGTTATTTCTTTAATGCTGTAGTCACACGACTTCGTAATTGTTATTTAAATGGATTGCTTAATGAAGTATACTATTTACCTGAGGAAGCCAGCATTGGTGAAAGTTTTGATCTAGTGGAAGTCTCAAATGTATTGTTGGATTCTCCCTATACTCTAATGGAGTAATGTCTCAATCTTACTCCATGGGATACGAAGCAATTTTTGGAAGAGCTATACGAGTGTCATGGATATACAACCTTCTGTTAATTGTATTATGATGGCTTTAGATGTACAATCTTTGTTCATGGTAATTCCCAATGGCTGTGGTATTGAGATGTTCAAAAAGTATTTGGAACATGATGGTACATATGAGTCAACGCATACTGACCTCCTTTGCTTCCTCTTAGAAATTGTCTTAAACAACATTTTTCTCTTTGGACTAGAGTTATTCAGACGGCATGATAGCGTAGCTATGGGCACATCCTGTGCCAATAGATACAACAGTCATGGCTGCATGGGAACAGTAGTTCATAATAAATGATAGCAGGGAGTTTCCCCATTGTATTTTTTCAGAGGTTGGTGGATGACCTCTTCCTCATTTGGGAGGGAACAGAGTCCAGCTTCGCACAATTTCTGGAGTACATTAACAATGTAACCAGCTTTTTGAAGTTTACAGCCACTACCTCTAGTATATGTCTGGAATACCTTGATGTATGTATTTATAGGTTACCTGAAGGATGTTTAAATACAGAAATCTTTAGGAAACGATGTTATAGAAACACATATGTGGAGCATGATAGTATGCATCCACAACACATTTTTAAAAATAACATGGGTCAGGTACTAAGGGTATCAAGACACACAGTTGATGAGACATTCAAGGAAGAATTGGGTAATTTGGATACAGGTTTCGTTGAGAGAGGATATTTTCAAAAGGTCAATTTGGATTTTTCCTCAGACACAGATCATGAGGAAAGGAAAAAGTAGACCGTATTTTTCTTATTAAAAAGAAGATCAGCAGTTAATGTCAATTCCAATAATTAATTCATTACAA
>NC_056745.1:1169537610-1169540110 GCF_019279795.1 Protopterus annectens
GATAATGCCTGAATCTCTGACACTCTGTGGGCAGAATTAACGGCCTTTAGAAAAATAGTTTTCCATGACAGAAACTTGAGCTCACAAGATGATGCTGGTTCGAAGGGAAAAAGAATAATACAGGAAAGCATGAAATTCAAGCTCCAGGGAGAATAAGGAGTCTTCACTGGAGGTCTCAAGTGAAAGGTACCTTTTGAGAAAGGCCTTGGATAACTGGTGTTGCATAATATTCGGTCCATCAATACCTAGAAGAAAATTAGATATAGCTGCTAACTGGACACTAACGGTAGCAGCTGCTGCTCCTTCGTGAAAAATCTCAGTCAAGAATTCTAGTATGGATGACAATGTAGCTTGGCAAGGTTTTTGTTATAAGCCCAAAAGGTAAATCTTTTCCACTTACTACGATACAATTTTCTGGTGGAAAGTTTGTGGGAAGCCAACAAAATTTGACTTGTGTCATCTGAAAGATTATGAAGCCTGGCTATACGCAGAACTGGAGAAGCCAAGCAGTTAGCTTCAGTGACTGCAAGGAAGGATGGAGTTCCCCTGACGGATGTGTTAGAAGATCTGGAACTGGGTCCATGGATCCCCCAAGAGATGACGGTAAAGAAATGGAAACCAAATCTGCCGAGGCCAATGAAGGGCTATAAGAATGACGGTCCTTCCCAACGACTTAGCTTTCTGTAAAAATGTGGGTATCAATGGAATTGGGGGAAATGCATAGAGGAGACCTGGGGCTAATCGTGTACGAATGCATCCCTTGGGGGTTCTCCAGGAGGAAGGATCAGGGCAAAGTAGCTTCTGCATTTGGTGTTGATGTGGCTGGCAAAAATATATCAGCAAGGCTGGCCCCATTTGCAGAAAATCCTGCCCGCAATCTCCTGTTTGAGGGACCACTCGTGTGGCAACAAAATTGCCCTGCTCAACTTGTCAGTATCACGGTGGATCTCCCTGGGATGTACGTTGCCAACAGAAATGGTTGGGATGACACATCCCACTGCCAAACTCGGAGGGCTTCTCGGGAAAGGGGGTAAGACTTGGCCTCGCCCTGTTTGTTCAAATACCAGACCAGTGACATGTTGTCTGTATGGCAATTGTCCCTAGAGGGAGAGAGTCCTGAAAGTACTGCAATGCCAGAAGTACCACTATCATCTCTAGGACACTGATATGCAAATGTAACTCTTGATCCATCCATGTGCCTTGGGCAGTCTTTCCCTGAAAATGCCCCCCCTCCCACCTTATCAGGGAAGCGTCTGTGGTCACAGTGGCTACTGGAGGGGGGGGTACAAAGGGGTGTCCTATTGTGACATGTAGAAACGTCAACCACCACTGAATATCCCTCATGCAAGAGTTTGTAATCAGAATCATATAGTTCATTGGCAACTCCTGGTAAGACCACTGAGGGAACAGGAGCCATTGAAGAATCCGCATATGCATCCTCGCCAATGGAATGGCTAAAATTGCTGCCGCCATCAAACCTAGTACTTTCAAGACCTCTGAGGCTAGAGCTCTGTTCTTTGAAACCAGTGAAATGATGTGTTGGCGAAGAATTGATACCCTTTCGACTGGATTAGAGTGGTGGCTGAAGTGTCTAACTCTGCCCCTATAAAGACGATATGATGTGATGGCGTCAAGGCAGACTTTATGAAGTTGACCGTAATGCCTAAGTGGATGCAGAGTGTCAGAGTGGATCTGTTGCCTGAATCAGTTGATGCCTGGTGGTCGAGGTAAGGAGCCAATCGTCTAGGTCCGGAAACACCTGGAATCCTAGACGCCTTAGCTGAGCCGTGACCACTGCCATACATTTGGTGAACACTCTGGGGGCTGTAGTGAGACCAAAGGGCAGGGCATGAAACTGGTAGTGACTGGCTCTCAGCAGGAAATGCAGATGATCTCTGGATGGTCTGGCCATCTTTATGTGGTAGTATGCATCCTTGAGATCGATCGAGCACATCCATTTGTCCTTCCCTAAACAGGGGAGTATGGACTGATGCGTGACCATCCAAACTTCTCCTTTTTTACAAATTGGTTCAGTCTGCTGTGGTCCAAAATGGGTCTCCAGTCCCCTGTTTTCTTTGGAACCAAAAAGAATCTTAAGTATGTTCCGAATCCTGTCTGGTCTGCTGGGACTGGTTGGATGACTCTTTTTTTTCTAGCAACTTGCAGACCTCTATGGTTGCTTGTTCCCTGTAACTGGGTGGAAAGTCAGGGATTCTCTTGACGGGAATGGGTGGAGCAGAGAACGGAATTAAATACCCTCTGGAAATTATGCTTTGTACCCATCTGTCGTTTGTGATATCTAACCAGGCTTCTGGGTGTAAAGCTAAGCGACCCCCAACCGCCTCCAGAGCAGGGCAGTCGGGCCTCCTCTCAGGAGCACTAGTAGGGTTGGCCAAAGAAATTATCTTTGTCACCCTGGTATCGCGGACCCCCTCTGCTGCAAGGGTGGCGTCTTCCATTATTACCCTCTCCTCTGCCCCTGGAGGGGGGTTCTCCACGT